>NW_028232089.1:0-237661 GCF_054491065.1 Syngnathus leptorhynchus | reverse complement strand
CCCAACAGCCTTTTTTTTCATAACACTTTAACCAGAGTGACGGGAGAGCGGCATTTCAGAAAACGTGCTTATCTCGGCGAGAAAAAGCGATTTCGGCAATAAAATTTAAAACGCGTGTAAAACATAAACCAAACGATGAAATTGGTTATTTCTTCATGTATAATGATCAACTCGATACTCCCTAGCCCCCAACAGCCTTTTTTTTCATAACACTTTAACCAGAGTGACGGGAGAGCGGCATTTCAGAAAACGTGCTTATCTCGGCGAGAAAAAGCGATTTCGGCAATAAAATTTAAAACGCGTGTAAAACATAAACCAAACGATGAAATTGGTTATTTCTTCGTGTATAATGATCAACTCGATACTCCCTAGCCCCCAACAGCCTTTTTTTTCATAACACTTTAACCAGAGTGACGGGAGAGCGGCATTTCAGAAAACGTGCTTATCTCGGCGAGAAAAAGCGATTTCGGCAATAAAATTTAAAACGCGTGTAAAACATAAACCAAACGATGAAATTGGTTATTTCTTCATGTATAATGATCAACTCGATACTCCCTAGCCCCCAACAGCCTTTTTTTTCATAACACTTTAACCAGAGTGACGGGAGAGCGGCATTTCAGAAAACGTGCTTATCTCGGCGAGAAAAAGCGATTTCGGCAATAAAATTTAAAACGCGTGTAAAACATAAACCAAACGATGAAATTGGTTATTTCTTCATGTATAATGATCAACTCGATACTCCCTAGCCCCCAACAGCCTTTTTTTTCATAACACTTTAACCAGAGTGACGGGAGAGCGGCATTTCAGAAAATGTGCTTATCTCGGCGAGAAAAAGCGATTTCGGCAATAAAATTTAAAACGCGTGTAAAACATAAACCAAACGATGAAATTGGTTATTTCTTCATGTATAATGATCAACTCGATACTCCCTAGCCCCCAACAGCCTTTTTTTTCATAACACTTTAACCAGAGTGACGGGAGAGCGGCATTTCAGAAAACGTGCTTATCTCGGCGAGAAAAAGCGATTTCGGCAATAAAATTTAAAACGCGTGTAAAACATAAACCAAACGAAGAAATTGGTTATTTCTTCATGTATAATGATCAACTCGATACTCCCTAGCCCCCAACAGCCTTTTTTTTCATAACACTTTAACCAGAGTGACGGGAGAGCGGCATTTCAGAAAACGTGCTTATCTCGGCGAGAAAAAGCGATTTCGGCAATAAAATTTAAAACGCGTGTAAAACATAAACCAAACGATGAAATTGGTTATTTCTTCATGTATAATGATCAACTCGATACTCCCTAGCCCCCAACAGCCTTTTTTTTCATAACACTTTAACCAGAGTGACGGGAGAGCGGCATTTCAGAAAACGTGCTTATCTCGGCGAGAAAAAGCGATTTCGGCAATAAAATTTAAAACGCGTGTAAAACATAAACCAAACGATGAAATTGGTTATTTCTTCATGTATAATGATCAACTCGATACTCCCTAGCCCCCAACAGCCTTTTTTTTCATAACACTTTAACCAGAGTGACGGGAGAGCGGCATTTCAGAAAACGTGCTTATCTCGGCGAGAAAAAGCGATTTCGGCAATAAAATTTAAAACGCGTGTAAAACATAAACCAAACGATGAAATTGGTTATTTCTTCATGTATAATGATCAACTCGATACTCCCTAGCCCCCAACAGCCTTTTTTTTCATAACACTTTAACCAGAGTGACGGGAGAGCGGCATTTCAGAAAACGTGCTTATCTCGGCGAGAAAAAGCGATTTCGGCAATAAAATTTAAAACGCGTGTAAAACATAAACCAAACGATGAAATTGGTTATTTCTTCATGTATAATGATCAACTCGATACTCCCTAGCCCCCAACAGCCTTTTTTTTCATAACACTTTAACCAGAGTGACGGGAGAGCGGCATTTCAGAAAACGTGCTTATCTCGGCGAGAAAAAGCGATTTCGGCAATAAAATTTAAAACGCGTGTAAAACATAAACCAAACGATGAAATTGGTTATTTCTTCATGTATAATGATCAACTCGATACTCCCTAGCCCCCAACAGCCTTTTTTTTCATAACACTTTAACCAGAGTGACGGGAGAGCGGCATTTCAGAAAACGTGCTTATCTCGGCGAGAAAAAGCGATTTCGGCAATAAAATTTAAAACGCGTGTAAAACATAAACCAAACGATGAAATTGGTTATTTCTTCATGTATAATGATCAACTCGATACTCCCTAGCCCCCAACAGCCTTTTTTTTTCATAACACTTTAACCAGAGTGACGGGAGAGCGGCATTTCAGAAAACGTGCTTATCTCGGCGAGAAAAAGCGATTTCGGCAATAAAATTTAAAACGCGTGTAAAACATAAACCAAACGATGAAATTGGTTATTTCTTCATGTATAATGATCAACTCGAGTCGAGCTCCAGGGAGAGAGGCTGATTTTTCGCTTTTTGAGGCCGACCGACGAACCGGCGCGGGGCGGACTCAAAAGCCCGCAGAGCCGTAGGCACTTAGAAAAGTTTCGCCTTTGGCTGTGAGCTCCAGGGGGAGAGGCTGGTTTTGCGTTATTTTAGGCCGGCTGGAGAACCGGCGCGGGTCGGACGCACAATCCCCGCAGAGCCGTGGGCACTTAGAAAATTTTTGCCAAGTTGGCTCTGAGCGCCTGGTACCTAATATGGAAGTATAGAGGCCGACTTTCGGGCAAGGTCACGCCGCGTTAGGCTTCCAGGACCCCGGCTAAGCAATTTTACCGGGCCGCCCGGTTCTTTTTTTGAACCAGCCCGGTTCTTTTTACACTTCCAGCTGGAGCTCAGCAGCGGCTTTTTGCGCAAGATCACGCCGGGTTAGGCTTCCAGGACCTCGGCTAAGCAATTCTACCGGGCCGCCCGGTTCTTTTTTTGAACCAGCCCGGTTCTTTTTACACTTCCAGCTGGAGCTCACGAGCGGCTTTTTGGACAAGATCACGCCGTGTTAGGCTTCCAGAGCCCCGGCTAAGCAATTTTACCGGCCCGCCCGATTCTTTTTTTTAACCAGCCCGGTTCTTTTTACACTTCCAGCTGGAGCTCAGCAGCGGGTTTTTGGACAAGATCACGCCGTGTTAGGCTTCCAGAGCCCCGGCTAAGCAATTTTACAGGGTCGCCCGGTTCTTTTTTTTAACCAGCCCGGTTTTTTTTACACTTCCAGCTGGAGCTCAGCAGCGGCTTTTTGCACAGTATCACGCCGGGTTAGGCTTCCAGAGCCCCGGCTAAGCAATTTTACCGGGCCGCCCGGTTCTTTTTTTTAACCAGCCCGGTTCTTTTTACACTTCCAGCTGGAGCTCAGCAGCGGCTTTTTGGACAAGATCACGCCGTGTTAGGCTTCCAGAGCCCCGGCTAAGCAATTTTACCGGGTCGCCCGGTTCTTTTTTTTAACCAGCCCGGTTCTTTTTACACTTCCAGCTGGAGCTCAGCAGCGGCTTTTTGGACAAGATCACGCCGTGTTAGGCTTCCAGAGCCCCGGCTAAGCAATTTTACCGGGTGGCCCGGTTCTTTTTTTAACCAGCCCGGTTCTTTTTACACTTCCAGCTGGAGCTCAGCATCGTGTAAAACATAAACCAAACGATGAAATTGGTTATTTCTTCATGTATAATGATCAACTCGATACTCCCTAGCCCCCAACAGCCTTTTTTTTCATAACACTTTAACCAGAGTGACGGGAGAGCGGCATTTCAGAAAACGTGCTTATCTCGGCGAGAAAAAGCGATTTCGGCAATAAAATTTAAAACGCGTGTAAAACATAAACCAAACGATGAAATTGGTTATTTCTTCATGTATAATGATCAACTCGATACTCCCTAGCCCCCAACAGCCTTTTTTTTCATAACACTTTAACCAGAGTGACGGGAGAGCGGCATTTCAGAAAACGTGCTTATCTCGGCGAGAAAAAGCGATTTCGGCAATAAAATTTAAAACGCGTGTAAAACATAAACCAAACGATGAAATTGGTTATTTCTTCATGTATAATGATCAACTCGATACTCCCTAGCCCCCAACAGCCTTTTTTTTCATAACACTTTAACCAGAGTGACGGGAGAGCGGCATTTCAGAAAACGTGCTTATCTCGGCGAGAAAAAGCGATTTCGGCAATAAAATTTAAAACGCGTGTAAAACATAAACCAAACGATGAAATTGGTTATTTCTTCATGTATAATGATCAACTCGATACTCCCTAGCCCCCAACAGCCTTTTTTTTCATAACACTTTAACCAGAGTGACGGGAGAGCGGCATTTCAGAAAACGTGCTTATCTCGGCGAGAAAAAGCGATTTCGGCAATAAAATTTAAAACGCGTGTAAAACATAAACCAAACGATGAAATTTGTTATTTCTTCATGTATAATGATCAACTCGATACTCCCTAGCCCCCAACAGCCTTTTTTTTCATAACACTTTAACCAGAGTGACGGGAGAGCGGCATTTCAGAAAACGTGCTTATCTCGGCGAGAAAAAGCGATTTCGGCAATAAAATTTAAAACGCGTGTAAAACATAAACCAAACGATGAAATTGGTTATTTCTTCATGTATAATGATCAACTCGAGTCGAGCTCCAGGGAGAGAGGCTGATTTTTCGCTTTTTGAGGCCGACCGACGAACCGGCGCGGGGCGGACTCAAAAGCCCGCAGAGCCGTAGGCACTTAGAAAAGTTTCGCCTTTGGCTGTGAGCTCCAGGGGGAGAGGCTGGTTTTGCGTTATTTTAGGCCGGCTGGAGAACCGGCGCGGGTCGGACGCACAATCCCCGCAGAGCCGTGGGCACTTAGAAAATTTTTGCCAAGTTGGCTCTGAGCGCCTAGTACCTAATATGGAAGTATAGAGGCCGACTTTCGGGCAAGATCACGCCGCGTTAGGCTTCCAGGACCCCGGCTAAGCAATTTTACCGGGCCGCCCGGTTCTTTTTTTGAACCAGCCCGGTTCTTTTTACACTTCCAGCTGGAGCTCAGCAGCGGCTTTTTGCGCAAGATCACGCCGCGTTAGGCTTCCAGGACCTCGGCTAAGCAATTCTACCGGGCCGCCCGGTTCTTTTTTTGAACCAGCCCGGTTCTTTTTACACTTCCGGCTGGAGCTCACGAGCGGCTTTTTGGACAAGATCACGCCGTGTTAGGCTTCCAGAGCCCCGGCTAAGCATTTTTACCGGCCCGCCCGGTTCTTTTTTTTAACCAGCCCGGTTCTTTTTACACTTCCAGCTGGAGCTCAGCAGCGGGTTTTTGGACAAGATCACGCCGTGTTAGGCTTCCAGAGCCCCGGCTAAGCAATTTTACAGGGTCACCCGGTTCTTTTTTTTAACCAGCCCGTTTTTTTTTACACTTCCAGCTGGAGCTCAGCAGCGGCTTTTTGCACAGTATCACGCCGGGTTAGGCTTCCAGAGCTCCGGCTAAGCAATTTTACCGGGCCGCCCGGTTCTTTTTTTTAACCAGCCCGGTTCTTTTTACACTTCCAGCTGGAGCTCAGCAGCGGCTTTTTGGACAAGATCACGCCGTGTTAGGCTTCCACAGCCCCGGCTAAGCAATTTTACCGGGTCGCCCGGTTCTTTTTTTTAACCAGCCCGGTTCTTTTTACACTTCCAGCTGGAGCTCAGCAGCGGCTTTTTGGACAAGATAACGCCGTGTTAGGCTTCCAGAGCCCCGGCTAAGCAATTTTACCGGGTCGCCCGGTTCTTTTTTTAACCAGCCCGGTTCTTTTTACACTTCCAGCTGGAGCTCAGCATCGTGTAAAACATAAACCAAACGATGAAATTGGTTATTTCTTCATGTATAATGATCAACTCGATACTCCCTAGCCCCCAACAGCCTTTTTTTTCATAACACTTTAACCAGAGAGACGGGAGAGCGGCATTTCAGAAAACGTGCTTATCTCGGCGAGAAAAAGCGATTTCGGCAATAAAATTTAAAACACGTGTAAAACATAAACCAAACGATGAAATTGGTTATTTCTTCATGTATAATGATCAACTCGATACTCCCTAGCCCCCAACAGCCTTTTTTTTCATAACACTTTAACCAGAGTGACCGGAGAGCGGCATTTCAGAAAACGTGCTTATCTCGGCGACAAAAAGCGATTTCGGCAATAAAATTTAAAACGCGTGTAAAACATAAACCAAACGATGAAATTGGTTATTTCTTCATGTATGATGATCAACTCGATACTCCCTAGCCCCCAACAGCCTTTTTTTTCATAACACTTTAACCAGAGTGACGGGAGAGCGGCATTTCAGAAAACGTGCTTATCTCGGCGAGAAAAAGCGATTTCGGCAATAAAATTTAAAACGCGTGTAAAACATAAACCAAACGATGAAATTGGTTATTTCTTCATGTATAATGATCAACTCGATACTCCCTAGCCCCCAACAGCCTTTTTTTTCATAACACTTTAACCAGAGTGACGGGAGAGCGGCATTTCAGAAAACGTGCTTATCTCGGCGAGAAAAAGCGATTTCGGCAATAAAATTTAAAACGCGTGTAAAACATAAACCAAACGATGAAATTGGTTATTTCTTCATGTATAATGATCAACTCGATACTCCCTAGCCCCCAACAGCCTTTTTTTTCATAACACTTTAACCAGAGTGACGGGAGAGCGGCATTTCAGAAAACGTGCTTATCTCGGCGAGAAAAAGCGATTTCGGCAATAAAATTTAAAACGCGTGTAAAACATAAACCAAACGATGAAATTGGTTATTTCTTCATGTATAATGATCAACTCGATACTCCCTAGCCCCCAACAGCCTTTTTTTTCATAACACTTTAACCAGAGTGACGGGAGAGCGGCATTTCAGAAAACGTGCTTATCTCGGCGAGAAAAAGGGATTTCGGCAATAAAATTTAAAACGCGTGTAAAACATAAACCAAACGATGAAATTGGTTATTTCTTCATGTATAATGATCAACTCGATACTCCCTAGCCCCCAACAGCCTTTTTTTTCATAACACTTTAACCAGAGTGACGGGAGAGCGGCATTTCAGAAAACGTGCTTATCTCGGCGAGAAAAAGCGATTTCGGCAATAAAATTTAAAACGCGTGTAAAACATAAACCAAACGATGAAATTGGTTATTTCTTCATGTATAATGATCAACTCGATACTCCCTAGCCCCCAACAGCCTTTTTTTTCATAACACTTTAACCAGAGTGACGGGAGAGCGGCATTTCAGAAAACGTGCTTATCTCGGCGAGAAAAAGCGATTTCGGCAATAAAATTTAAAACGCGTGTAAAACATAAACCAAACGATGAAATTGGTTATTTCTTCATGTATAATGATCAACTCGATACTCCCTAGCCCCCAACAGCCTTTTTTTTCATAACACTTTAACCAGAGTGACGGGAGAGCGGCATTTCAGAAAACGTGCTTATCTCGGCGAGAAAAAGCGATTTCGGCAATAAAATTTAAAACGCGTGTAAAACATAAACCAAACGATGAAATTGGTTATTTCTTCATGTATAATGATCAACTCGATACTCCCTAGCCCCCAACAGC
This sequence comes from Syngnathus leptorhynchus, assembly GCF_054491065.1. NCBI lineage: Eukaryota > Metazoa > Chordata > Actinopteri > Syngnathiformes > Syngnathidae > Syngnathus > Syngnathus leptorhynchus. The sequence goes on along the minus strand of NW_028232089.1, from coordinate 230,152 downwards.
CTTTTTTTTCATAACACTTTAACCAGAGTGACGGGAGAGCGGCATTTCAGAAAACGTGCTTATCTCGGCGAGAAAAAGCGATTTCGGCAATAAAATTTAAAACGCGTGTAAAACATAAACCAAACGATGAAATTGGTTATTTCTTCATGTATAATGATCAACTCGATACTCCCTAGCCCCCAACAGCCTTTTTTTTCATAACACTTTAACCAGAGTGACGGGAGAGCGGCATTTCAGAAAACGTGCTTATCTCGGCGAGAAAAAGCGATTTCGGCAATAAAATTTAAAACGCGTGTAAAACATAAACCAAACGATGAAATTGGTTATTTCTTCATGTATAATGATCAACTCGATACTCCCTAGCCCCCAACAGCCTTTTTTTTCATAACACTTTAACCAGAGTGACGGGAGAGCGGCATTTCAGAAAACGTGCTTATCTCGGCGAGAAAAAGCGATTTCGGCAATAAAATTTAAAACGCGTGTAAAACATAAACCAAACGATGAAATTGGTTATTTCTTCATGTATAATGATCAACTCGATACTCCCTAGCCCCCAACAGCCTTTTTTTTCATAACACTTTAACCAGAGTGACGGGAGAGCGGCATTTCAGAAAACGTGCTTATCTCGGCGAGAAAAAGCGATTTCGGCAATAAAATTTAAAACGCGTGTAAAACATAAACCAAACGATGAAATTGGTTATTTCTTCATGTATAATGATCAACTCGATACTCCCTAGCCCCCAACAGCCTTTTTTTTCATAACACTTTAACCAGAGTGACGGGAGAGCGGCATTTCAGAAAACGTGCTTATCTCGGCGAGAAAAAGCGATTTCGGCAATAAAATTTAAAACGCGTGTAAAACATAAACCAAACGATGAAATTGGTAATTTCTTCATGTATAATGATCAACTCGATACTCCCTAGCCCCCAACAGCCTTTTTTTTCATAACACTTTAACCAGAGTGACGGGAGAGCGGCATTTCAGAAAACGTGCTTATCTCGGCGAGAAAAAGCGATTTCGGCAATAAAATTTAAAACGCGTGTAAAACATAAACCAAACGATGAAATTGGTTATTTCTTCATGTATAATGATCAACTCGATACTCCCTAGCCCCCAACAGCCTTTTTTTTCATAACACTTTAACCAGAGTGACGGGAGAGCGGCATTTCAGAAAACGTGCTTATCTCGGCGAGAAAAAGCGATTTCGGCAATAAAATTTAAAACGCGTGTAAAACATAAACCAAACGATGAAATTGGTTATTTCTTCATGTATAATGATCAACTCGATACTCCCTAGCCCCCAACAGCCTTTTTTTTCATAACACTTTAACCAGAGTGACGGGAGAGCGGCATTTCAGAAAACGTGCTTATCTCGGCGAGAAAAAGCGATTTCGGCAATAAAATTTAAAACGCGTGTAAAACATAAACCAAACGATGAAATTGGTTATTTCTTCATGTATAATGATCAACTCGATACTCCCTAGCCCCCAACAGCCTTTTTTTTCATAACACTTTAACCAGAGTGACGGGAGAGCGGCATTTCAGAAAACGTGCTTATCTCGGCGAGAAAAAGCGATTTCGGCAATAAAATTTAAAACGCGTGTAAAACATAAACCAAACGATGAAATTGGTTATTTCTTCATGTATAATGATCAACTCGAGTCGAGCTCCAGGGAGAGAGGCTGATTTTTCGCTTTTTGAGGCCGACCGACGAACCGGCGCGGGGCGGACTCAAAAGCCCGCAGAGCCGTAGGCACTTAGAAAAGTTTCGCCTTTGGCTGTGAGCTCCAGGGGGAGAGGCTGGTTTTGCGTTATTTTAGGCCGGCTGGAGAACCGGCGCGGGTCGGACGCACAATCCCCGCAGAGCCGTGGGCACTTAGAAAATTTTTGCCAAGTTGGCTCTGAGCGCCTAGTACCTAATATGGAAGTATAGAGGCCGACTTTCGGGCAAGATCACGCCGCGTTAGGCTTCCAGGACCCCGGCTAAGCAATTTTACCGGGCCGCCCGGTTCTTTTTTTGAACCAGCCCGGTTCTTTTTACACTTCCAGCTGGAGCTCAGCAGCGGCTTTTTGCGCAAGATCACGCCGCGTTAGGCTTCCAGGACCTCGGCTAAGCAATTCTACCGGGCCGCCCGGTTCTTTTTTTGAACCAGCCCGGTTCTTTTTACACTTCCGGCTGGAGCTCACGAGCGGCTTTTTGGACAAGATCACGCCGTGTTAGGCTTCCAGAGCCCCGGCTAAGCATTTTTACCGGCCCGCCCGGTTCTTTTTTTTAACCAGCCCGGTTCTTTTTACACTTCCAGCTGGAGCTCAGCAGCGGGTTTTTGGACAAGATCACGCCGTGTTAGGCTTCCAGAGCCCCGGCTAAGCAATTTTACAGGGTCACCCGGTTCTTTTTTTTAACCAGCCCGTTTTTTTTTACACTTCCAGCTGGAGCTCAGCAGCGGCTTTTTGCACAGTATCACGCCGGGTTAGGCTTCCAGAGCTCCGGCTAAGCAATTTTACCGGGCCGCCCGGTTCTTTTTTTTAACCAGCCCGGTTCTTTTTACACTTCCAGCTGGAGCTCAGCAGCGGCTTTTTGGACAAGATCACGCCGTGTTAGGCTTCCACAGCCCCGGCTAAGCAATTTTACCGGGTCGCCCGGTTCTTTTTTTTAACCAGCCCGGTTCTTTTTACACTTCCAGCTGGAGCTCAGCAGCGGCTTTTTGGACAAGATAACGCCGTGTTAGGCTTCCAGAGCCCCGGCTAAGCAATTTTACCGGGTCGCCCGGTTCTTTTTTTAACCAGCCCGGTTCTTTTTACACTTCCAGCTGGAGCTCAGCATCGTGTAAAACATAAACCAAACGATGAAATTGGTTATTTCTTCATGTATAATGATCAACTCGATACTCCCTAGCCCCCAACAGCCTTTTTTTTCATAACACTTTAACCAGAGAGACGGGAGAGCGGCATTTCAGAAAACGTGCTTATCTCGGCGAGAAAAAGCGATTTCGGCAATAAAATTTAAAACACGTGTAAAACATAAACCAAACGATGAAATTGGTTATTTCTTCATGTATAATGATCAACTCGATACTCCCTAGCCCCCAACAGCCTTTTTTTTCATAACACTTTAACCAGAGTGACCGGAGAGCGGCATTTCAGAAAACGTGCTTATCTCGGCGACAAAAAGCGATTTCGGCAATAAAATTTAAAACGCGTGTAAAACATAAACCAAACGATGAAATTGGTTATTTCTTCATGTATGATGATCAACTCGATACTCCCTAGCCCCCAACAGCCTTTTTTTTCATAACACTTTAACCAGAGTGACGGGAGAGCGGCATTTCAGAAAACGTGCTTATCTCGGCGAGAAAAAGCGATTTCGGCAATAAAATTTAAAACGCGTGTAAAACATAAACCAAACGATGAAATTGGTTATTTCTTCATGTATAATGATCAACTCGATACTCCCTAGCCCCCAACAGCCTTTTTTTTCATAACACTTTAACCAGAGTGACGGGAGAGCGGCATTTCAGAAAACGTGCTTATCTCGGCGAGAAAAAGCGATTTCGGCAATAAAATTTAAAACGCGTGTAAAACATAAACCAAACGATGAAATTGGTTATTTCTTCATGTATAATGATCAACTCGATACTCCCTAGCCCCCAACAGCCTTTTTTTTCATAACACTTTAACCAGAGTGACGGGAGAGCGGCATTTCAGAAAACGTGCTTATCTCGGCGAGAAAAAGCGATTTCGGCAATAAAATTTAAAACGCGTGTAAAACATAAACCAAACGATGAAATTGGTTATTTCTTCATGTATAATGATCAACTCGATACTCCCTAGCCCCCAACAGCCTTTTTTTTCATAACACTTTAACCAGAGTGACGGGAGAGCGGCATTTCAGAAAACGTGCTTATCTCGGCGAGAAAAAGCGATTTCGGCAATAAAATTTAAAACGCGTGTAAAACATAAACCAAACGATGAAATTGGTTATTTCTTCATGTATAATGATCAACTCGATACTCCCTAGCCCCCAACAGCCTTTTTTTTCATAACACTTTAACCAGAGTGACGGGAGAGCGGCATTTCAGAAAACGTGCTTATCTCGGCGAGAAAAAGCGATTTCGGCAATAAAATTTAAAACGCGTGTAAAACATAAACCAAACGATGAAATTGGTTATTTCTTCATGTATAATGATCAACTCGATACTCCCTAGCCCCCAACAGCCTTTTTTTTCATAACACTTTAACCAGAGTGACGGGAGAGCGGCATTTCAGAAAACGTGCTTATCTCGGCGAGAAAAAGCGATTTCGGCAATAAAATTTAAAACGCGTGTAAAACATAAACCAAACGATGAAATTGGTTATTTCTTCATGTATAATGATCAACTCGATACTCCCTAGCCCCCAACAGCCTTTTTTTTCATAACACTTTAACCAGAGTGACGGGAGAGCGGCATTTCAGAAAACGTGCTTATCTCGGCGAGAAAAAGCGATTTCGGCAATAAAATTTAAAACGCGTGTAAAACATAAACCAAACGATGAAATTGGTTATTTCTTCATGTATAATGATCAACTCGATACTCCCTAGCCCCCAACAGCCTTTTTTTTCATAACACTTTAACCAGAGTGACGGGAGAGCGGCATTTCAGAAAACGTGCTTATCTCGGCGAGAAAAAGCGATTTCGGCAATAAAATTTAAAACGCGTGTAAAACATAAACCAAACGATGAAATTGGTTATTTCTTCATGTATAATGATCAACTCGATACTCCCTAGCCCCCAACAGCCTTTTTTTTCATAACACTTTAACCAGAGTGACGGGAGAGCGGCATTTCAGAAAACGTGCTTATCTCGGCGAGAAAAAGCGATTTCGGCAATAAAATTTAAAACGCGTGTAAAACATAAACCAAACGATGAAATTGGTTATTTCTTCATGTATAATGATCAACTCGATACTCCCTAGCCCCCAACAGCCTTTTTTTTCATAACACTTTAACCAGAGTGACGGGAGAGCGGCATTTCAGAAAACGTGCTTATCTCGGCGAGAAAAAGCGATTTCGGCAATAAAATTTAAAACGCGTGTAAAACATAAACCAAACGATGAAATTGGTTATTTCTTCATGTATAATGATCAACTCGATACTCCCTAGCCCCCAACAGCCTTTTTTTTCATAACACTTTAACCAGAGTGACGGGAGAGCGGCATTTCAGAAAACGTGCTTATCTCGGCGAGAAAAAGCGATTTCGGCAATAAAATTTAAAACGCGTGTAAAACATAAACCAAACGATGAAATTGGTTATTTCTTCATGTATAATGATCAACTCGATACTCCCTAGCCCCCAACAGCCTTTTTTTTCATAACACTTTAACCAGAGTGACGGGAGAGCGGCATTTCAGAAAACGTGCTTATCTCGGCGAGAAAAAGCGATTTCGGCAATAAAATTTAAAACGCGTGTAAAACATAAACCAAACGATGAAATTGGTTATTTCTTCATGTATAATGATCAACTCGATACTCCCTAGCCCCCAACAGCCTTTTTTTTCATAACACTTTAACCAGAGTGACGGGAGAGCGGCATTTCAGAAAACGTGCTTATCTCGGCGAGAAAAAGCGATTTCGGCAATAAAATTTAAAACGCGTGTAAAACATAAACCAAACGATGAAATTGGTTATTTCTTCATGTATAATGATCAACTCGATACTCCCTAGCCCCCAACAGCCTTTTTTTTCATAACACTTTAACCAGAGTGACGGGAGAGCGGCATTTCAGAAAACGTGCTTATCTCGGCGAGAAAAAGCGATTTCGGCAATAAAATTTAAAACGCGTGTAAAACATAAACCAAACGATGAAATTGGTTATTTCTTCATGTATAATGATCAACTCGATACTCCCTAGCCCCCAACAGCCTTTTTTTTCATAACACTTTAACCAGAGTGACGGGAGAGCGGCATTTCAGAAAACGTGCTTATCTCGGCGAGAAAAAGCGATTTCGGCAATAAAATTTAAAACGCGTGTAAAACATAAACCAAACGATGAAATTGGTTATTTCTTCATGTATAATGATCAACTCGATACTCCCTAGCCCCCAACAGCCTTTTTTTTCATAACACTTTAACCAGAGTGACGGGAGAGCGGCATTTCAGAAAACGTGCTTATCTCGGCGAGAAAAAGCGATTTCGGCAATAAAATTTAAAACGCGTGTAAAACATAAACCAAACGATGAAATTGGTTATTTCTTCATGTATAATGATCAACTCGATACTCCCTAGCCCCCAACAGCCTTTTTTTTCATAACACTTTAACCAGAGTGACGGGAGAGCGGCATTTCAGAAAACGTGCTTATCTCGGCGAGAAAAAGCGATTTCGGCAATAAAATTTAAAACGCGTGTAAAACATAAACCAAACGATGAAATTGGTTATTTCTTCATGTATAATGATCAACTCGATACTCCCTAGCCCCCAACAGCCTTTTTTTTCATAACACTTTAACCAGAGTGACGGGAGAGCGGCATTTCAGAAAACGTGCTTATCTCGGCGAGAAAAAGCGATTTCGGCAATAAAATTTAAAACGCGTGTAAAACATAAACCAAACGATGAAATTGGTTATTTCTTCATGTATAATGATCAACTCGATACTCCCTAGCCCCCAACAGCCTTTTTTTTCATAACACTTTAACCAGAGTGACGGGAGAGCGGCATTTCAGAAAACGTGCTTATCTCGGCGAGAAAAAGCGATTTCGGCAATAAAATTTAAAACGCGTGTAAAACATAAACCAAACGATGAAATTGGTTATTTCTTCATGTATAATGATCAACTCGATACTCCCTAGCCCCCAACAGCCTTTTTTTTCATAACACTTTAACCAGAGTGACGGGAGAGCGGCATTTCAGAAAACGTGCTTATCTCGGCGAGAAAAAGCGATTTCGGCAATAAAATTTAAAACGCGTGTAAAACATAAACCAAACGATGAAATTGGTTATTTCTTCATGTATAATGATCAACTCGATACTCCCTAGCCCCCAACAGCCTTTTTTTTCATAACACTTTAACCAGAGTGACGGGAGAGCGGCATTTCAGAAAACGTGCTTATCTCGGCGAGAAAAAGCGATTTCGGCAATAAAATTTAAAACGCGTGTAAAACATAAACCAAACGATGAAATTGGTTATTTCTTCATGTATAATGATCAACTCGATACTCCCTAGCCCCCAACAGCCTTTTTTTTCATAACACTTTAACCAGAGTGACGGGAGAGCGGCATTTCAGAAAACGTGCTTATCTCGGCGAGAAAAAGCGATTTCGGCAATAAAATTTAAAACGCGTGTAAAACATAAACCAAACGATGAAATTGGTTATTTCTTCATGTATAATGATCAACTCGATACTCCCTAGCCCCCAACAGCCTTTTTTTTCATAACACTTTAACCAGAGTGACGGGAGAGCGGCATTTCAGAAAACGTGCTTATCTCGGCGAGAAAAAGCGATTTCGGCAATAAAATTTAAAACGCGTGTAAAACATAAACCAAACGATGAAATTGGTTATTTCTTCATGTATAATGATCAACTCGATACTCCCTAGCCCCCAACAGCCTTTTTTTTCATAACACTTTAACCAGAGTGACGGGAGAGCGGCATTTCAGAAAACGTGCTTATCTCGGCGAGAAAAAGCGATTTCGGCAATAAAATTTAAAACGCGTGTAAAACATAAACCAAACGATGAAATTGGTTATTTCTTCATGTATAATGATCAACTCGATACTCCCTAGCCCCCAACAGCCTTTTTTTTCATAACACTTTAACCAGAGTGACGGGAGAGCGGCATTTCAGAAAACGTGCTTATCTCGGCAGAAAAAAGCGATTTCGGCAATAACATTTAAAAACGCGTGTAAAACATAAACCAAACGATGAAATTGTTATTTCTTCATGTATAATGATCAACTCGATATCCCTAGCCCCCAACAGCCTTTTTTTTCATAACACTTTTACCAGAGTGACTGGGAAGCGGCATTTCAGAAAACGTGCTTATCTCGGCGAGAAAAAGCGATTTCGGCAATAAAATTAAAACGCGTGTAAAACATAAACCAAACGATGAAATTGGTTATTTCTTCATGTATAATGATCAACTCGATACTCCCTAGCCCCCAACAGCCTTTTTTTTCATAACACTTTAACCAGGAGGGTGACGAGGAGAGCGGCATTTCAGAAAACGTGCTTATCTCGGCGAGAAATAAGCGATTTCGGCAATAAAATTTAAAACGCGTGTAAAACATAAACCAAACGATGAAATTGGTTATTTCTTCATGTATAATGATCAACTCGATACTCCCTAGCCCCCAACAGCCTTTTTTTCATAACACTTTAACCAGAGTGACGGGAGAGCGGCATTTCAGAAAAGCGTGCTTATCTCGGCGAGAAAAAGCGATTTCGGCAATAAAATTTAAAACGCGTGTAAAACATAAACCAAACGATGAAATTGGTTATTTCTTCATGTATAATGATCAACTCGATACTCCCTAGCCCCCAACAGCCTTTTTTTCATAACACTTTAACCAGAGTGACGGGAGAGCGGCATTTCAGAAAACGTGCTTATCTCGGCGAGAAAAAGCGATTTCGGCAATAAAATTTAAAACGCGTGTAAAACATAAACCAAACGATGAAATTGGTTATTTCTTCATGTATAATGATCAACTCGATACTCCCTAGCCCCCAACAGCCTTTTTTTTCATAACACTTTAACCAGAGTGACGGGAGAGCGGCATTTCAGAAAACGTGCTTATCTCGGCGAGAAAAAGCGATTTCGGCAATAAAATTTAAAACGCGTGTAAAACATAAACCAAACGATGAAATTGGTTATTTCTTCATGTATAATGATCAACTCGATACTCCCTAGCCCCCAACAGCCTTTTTTTTCATAACACTTTAACCAGAGTGACGGGAGAGCGGCATTTCAGAAAACGTGCTTATCTCGGCGAGAAAAAGCGATTTCGGCAATAAAATTTAAAACGCGTGTAAAACATAAACCAAACGATGAAATTGGTTATTTCTTCATGTATAATGATCAACTCGATACTCCCTAGCCCCCAACAGCCTTTTTTTTCATAACACTTTAACCAGAGTGACGGGAGAGCGGCATTTCAGAAAACGTGCTTATCTCGGCGAGAAAAAGCGATTTCGGCAATAAAATTTAAAACGCGTGTAAAACATAAACCAAACGATGAAATTGGTTATTTCTTCATGTATAATGATCAACTCGATACTCCCTAGCCCCCAACAGCCTTTTTTTTCATAACACTTTAACCAGAGTGACGGGAGAGCGGCATTTCAGAAAACGTGCTTATCTCGGCGAGAAAAAGCGATTTCGGCAATAAAATTTAAAACGCGTGTAAAACATAAACCAAACGATGAAATTGGTTATTTCTTCATGTATAATGATCAACTCGATACTCCCTAGCCCCCAACAGCCTTTTTTTTCATAACACTTTAACCAGAGTGACGGGAGAGCGGCATTTCAGAAAACGTGCTTATCTCGGCGAGAAAAAGCGATTTCGGCAATAAAATTTAAAACGCGTGTAAAACATAAACCAAACGATGAAATTGGTTATTTCTTCATGTATAATGATCAACTCGATACTCCCTAGCCCCCAACAGCCTTTTTTTCATAACACTTTAACCAGAGTGACGGGAGAGCGGCATTTCAGAAAACGTGCTTATCTCGGCGAGAAAAAGCGATTTCGGCAATAAAATTTAAAACGCGTGTAAAACATAAACCAAAACGATGAAATTGGTTATTTCTTCATGTATAATGATCAACTCGATACTCCCTAGCCCCCAACAGCCTTTTTTTTCATAACACTTTAACCAGAGTGACGGGAGAGCGGCATTTCAGAAAACGTGCTTATCTCGGCGAGAAAAAGCGATTTCGGCAATAAAATTTAAAACGCGTGTAAAACATAAACCAAACGATGAAATTGGTTATTTCTTCATGTATAATGATCAACTCGATACTCCCTAGCCCCCAACAGCCTTTTTTTCATAACACTTTAACCAGAGTGACGGGAGAGCGGCATTTCAGAAAACGTGCTTATCTCGGCGAGAAAAAGCGATTTCGGCAATAAAATTTAAAACGCGTGTAAAACATAAACCAAACGATGAAATTGGTTATTTCTTCATGTATAATGATCAACTCGATACTCCCTAGCCCCCAACAGCCTTTTTTTTCATAACACTTTAACCAGAGTGACGGGAGAGCGGCATTTCAGAAAACGTGCTTATCTCGGCGAGAAAAAGCGATTTCGGCAATAAAATTTAAAACGCGTGTAAAACATAAACCAAACGATGAAATTGGTTATTTCTTCATGTATAATGATCAACTCGATACTCCCTAGCCCCCAACAGCCTTTTTTTTCATAACACTTTAACCAGAGTGACGGGAGAGCGGCATTTCAGAAAACGTGCTTATCTCGGCGAGAAAAAGCGATTTCGGCAATAAAATTTAAAACGCGTGTAAAACATAAACCAAACGATGAATTGGTTATTTCTTCATGTATAATGATCAACTCGATACTCCTAGCCCCCAACAGCCTTTTTTTTCATAACACTTTAACCAGAGTGACGGGAGAGCGGCATTTCAGAAAACGTGCTTATCTCGGCGAGAAAAAGCGATTTCGGCAATAAAATTTAAAACGCGTGTAAAACATAAACCAAACGATGAAATTGGTTATTTCTTCATGTATAATGATCAACTCGATACTCCCTAGCCCCCAACAGCCTTTTTTTTCATAACACTTTAACCAGAGTGACGGGAGAGCGGCATTTCAGAAAACGTGCTTATCTCGGCGAGAAAAAGCGATTTCGGCAATAAAATTTAAAACGCGTGTAAAACATAAACCAAACGATGAAATTGGTTATTTCTTCATGTATAATGATCAACTCGATACTCCCTAGCCCCCAACAGCCTTTTTTTTCATAACACTTTAACCAGAGTGACGGGAGAGCGGCATTTCAGAAAACGTGCTTATCTCGGCGAGAAAAAGCGATTTCGGCAATAAAATTTAAAACGCGTGTAAAACATAAACCAAACGATGAAATTGGTTATTTCTTCATGTATAATGATCAACTCGATACTCCCTAGCCCCCAACAGCCTTTTTTTTCATAACACTTTAACCAGAGTGACGGGAGAGCGGCATTTCAGAAAACGTGCTTATCTCGGCGAGAAAAAGCGATTTCGGCAATAAAATTTAAAACGCGTGTAAAACATAAACCAAACGATGAAATTGGTTATTTCTTCATGTATAATGATCAACTCGATACTCCCTAGCCCCCAACAGCCTTTTTTTTCATAACACTTTAACCAGAGTGACGGGAGAGCGGCATTTCAGAAAACGTGCTTATCTCGGCGAGAAAAAGCGATTTCGGCAATAAAATTTAAAACGCGTGTAAAACATAAACCAAACGATGAAATTGGTTATTTCTTCATGTATAATGATCAACTCGATACTCCCTAGCCCCCAACAGCCTTTTTTTTCATAACACTTTAACCAGAGTGACGGGAGAGCGGCATTTCAGAAAACGTGCTTATCTCGGCGAGAAAAAGCGATTTCGGCAATAAAATTTAAAACGCGTGTAAAACATAAACCAAACGATGAAATTGGTTATTTCTTCATGTATAATGATCAACTCGATACTCCTAGCCCCCAACAGCCTTTTTTTTCATAACACTTTAACCAGAGTGACGGGAGAGCGGCATTTCAGAAAACGTGCTTATCTCGGCGAGAAAAAGCGATTTCGGCAATAAAATTTAAAACGCGTGTAAAACATAAACCAAACGATGAAATTGGTTATTTCTTCATGTATAATGATCAACTCGATACTCCCTAGCCCCCAACAGCCTTTTTTTTCATAACACTTTAACCAGAGTGACGGGAGAGCGGCATTTCAGAAAACGTGCTTATCTCGGCGAGAAAAAGCGATTTCGGCAATAAAATTTAAAACGCGTGTAAAACATAAACCAAACGATGAAATTGGTTATTTCTTCATGTATAATGATCAACTCGATACTCCCTAGCCCCCAACAGCCTTTTTTTTCATAACACTTTAACCAGAGTGACGGGAGAGCGGCATTTCAGAAAACGTGCTTATCTCGGCGAGAAAAAGCGATTTCGGCAATAAAATTTAAAACGCGTGTAAAACATAAACCAAACGATGAAATTGGTTATTTCTTCATGTATAATGATCAACTCGATACTCCCTAGCCCCCAACAGCCTTTTTTTTCATAACACTTTAACCAGAGTGACGGGAGAGCGGCATTTCAGAAAACGTGCTTATCTCGGCGAGAAAAAGCGATTTCGGCAATAAAATTTAAAACGCGTGTAAAACATAAACCAAACGATGAAATTGGTTATTTCTTCATGTATAATGATCAACTCGATACTCCCTAGCCCCCAACAGCCTTTTTTTTCATAACACTTTAACCAGAGTGACGGGAGAGCGGCATTTCAGAAAACGTGCTTATCTCGGCGAGAAAAAGCGATTTCGGCAATAAAATTTAAAACGCGTGTAAAACATAAACCAAACGATGAAATTGGTTATTTCTTCATGTATAATGATCAACTCGATACTCCCTAGCCCCCAACAGCCTTTTTTTTCATAACACTTTAACCAGAGTGACGGGAGAGCGGCATTTCAGAAAACGTGCTTATCTCGGCGAGAAAAAGCGATTTCGGCAATAAAATTTAAAACGCGTGTAAAACATAAACCAAACGATGAAATTGGTTATTTCTTCATGTATAATGATCAACTCGATACTCCCTAGCCCCCAACAGCCTTTTTTTTCATAACACTTTAACCAGAGTGACGGGAGAGCGGCATTTCAGAAAACGTGCTTATCTCGGCGAGAAAAAGCGATTTCGGCAATAAAATTTAAAACGCGTGTAAAACATAAACCAAACGATGAAATTGGTTATTTCTTCATGTATAATGATCAACTCGATACTCCCTAGCCCCCAACAGCCTTTTTTTTCATAACACTTTAACCAGAGTGACGGGAGAGCGGCATTTCAGAAAACGTGCTTATCTCGGCGAGAAAAAGCGATTTCGGCAATAAAATTTAAAACGCGTGTAAAACATAAACCAAACGATGAAATTGGTTATTTCTTCATGTATAATGATCAACTCGATACTCCCTAGCCCCCAACAGCCTTTTTTTTCATAACACTTTAACCAGAGTGACGGGAGAGCGGCATTTCAGAAAACGTGCTTATCTCGGCGAGAAAAAGCGATTTCGGCAATAAAATTTAAAACGCGTGTAAAACATAAACCAAACGATGAAATTGGTTATTTCTTCATGTATAATGATCAACTCGATACTCCCTAGCCCCCAACAGCCTTTTTTTTCATAACACTTTAACCAGAGTGACGGGAGAGCGGCATTTCAGAAAACGTGCTTATCTCGGCGAGAAAAAGCGATTTCGGCAATAAAATTTAAAACGCGTGTAAAACATAAACCAAACGATGAAATTGGTTATTTCTTCATGTATAATGATCAACTCGATACTCCCTAGCCCCCAACAGCCTTTTTTTTCATAACACTTTAACCAGAGTGACGGGAGAGCGGCATTTCAGAAAACGTGCTTATCTCGGCGAGAAAAAGCGATTTCGGCAATAAAATTTAAAACGCGTGTAAAACATAAACCAAACGATGAAATTGGTTATTTCTTCATGTATAATGATCAACTCGATACTCCCTAGCCCCCCAACAGCCTTTTTTTTCATAACACTTTAACCAGAGTGACGGGAGAGCGGCATTTCAGAAAACGTGCTTATCTCGGCGAGAAAAAGCGATTTCGGCAATAAAATTTAAAACGCGTGTAAAACATAAACCAAACGATGAAATTGGTTATTTCTTCATGTATAATGATCAACTCGATACTCCCTAGCCCCCAACAGCCTTTTTTTTCATAACACTTTAACCAGAGTGACGGGAGAGCGGCATTTCAGAAAACGTGCTTATCTCGGCGAGAAAAAGCGATTTCGGCAATAAAATTTAAAACGCGTGTAAAACATAAACCAAACGATGAAATTGGTTATTTCTTCATGTATAATGATCAACTCGATACTCCCTAGCCCCCAACAGCCTTTTTTTTCATAACACTTTAACCAGAGTGACGGGAGAGCGGCATTTCAGAAAACGTGCTTATCTCGGCGAGAAAAAGCGATTTCGGCAATAAAATTTAAAACGCGTGTAAAACATAAACCAAACGATGAAATTGGTTATTTCTTCATGTATAATGATCAACTCGATACTCCCTAGCCCCCAACAGCCTTTTTTTTCATAACACTTTAACCAGAGTGACGGGAGAGCGGCATTTCAGAAAACGTGCTTATCTCGGCGAGAAAAAGCGATTTCGGCAATAAAATTTAAAACGCGTGTAAAACATAAACCAAACGATGAAATTGGTTATTTCTTCATGTATAATGATCAACTCGATACTCCCTAGCCCCCAACAGCCTTTTTTTTCATAACACTTTAACCAGAGTGACGGGAGAGCGGCATTTCAGAAAACGTGCTTATCTCGGCGAGAAAAAGCGATTTCGGCAATAAAATTTAAAACGCGTGTAAAACATAAACCAAACGATGAAATTGGTTATTTCTTCATGTATAATGATCAACTCGATACTCCCTAGCCCCCAACAGCCTTTTTTTTCATAACACTTTAACCAGAGTGACGGGAGAGCGGCATTTCAGAAAACGTGCTTATCTCGGCGAGAAAAAGCGATTTCGGCAATAAAATTTAAAACGCGTGTAAAACATAAACCAAACGATGAAATTGGTTATTTCTTCATGTATAATGATCAACTCGATACTCCCTAGCCCCCAACAGCCTTTTTTTTCATAACACTTTAACCAGAGTGACGGGAGAGCGGCATTTCAGAAAACGTGCTTATCTCGGCGAGAAAAAGCGATTTCGGCAATAAAATTTAAAACGCGTGTAAAACATAAACCAAACGATGAAATTGGTTATTTCTTCATGTATAATGATCAACTCGATACTCCCTAGCCCCCAACAGCCTTTTTTTTCATAACACTTTAACCAGAGTGACGGGAGAGCGGCATTTCAGAAAACGTGCTTATCTCGGCGAGAAAAAGCGATTTCGGCAATAAAATTTAAAACGCGTGTAAAACATAAACCAAACGATGAAATTGGTTATTTCTTCATGTATAATGATCAACTCGATACTCCCTAGCCCCCAACAGCCTTTTTTTTCATAACACTTTAACCAGAGTGACGGGAGAGCGGCATTTCAGAAAACGTGCTTATCTCGGCGAGAAAAAGCGATTTCGGCAATAAAATTTAAAACGCGTGTAAAACATAAACCAAACGATGAAATTGGTTATTTCTTCATGTATAATGATCAACTCGATACTCCCTAGCCCCCAACAGCCTTTTTTTTCATAACACTTTAACCAGAGTGACGGGAGAGCGGCATTTCAGAAAACGTGCTTATCTCGGCGAGAAAAAGCGATTTCGGCAATAAAATTTAAAACGCGTGTAAAACATAAACCAAACGATGAAATTGGTTATTTCTTCATGTATAATGATCAACTCGATACTCCCTAGCCCCCAACAGCCTTTTTTTTCATAACACTTTAACCAGAGTGACGGGAGAGCGGCATTTCAGAAAACGTGCTTATCTCGGCGAGAAAAAGCGATTTCGGCAATAAAATTTAAAACGCGTGTAAAACATAAACCAAACGATGAAATTGGTTACTTTCTTCATGTATAATGATCAACTCGATACTCCCTAGCCCCCAACAGCCTTTTTTTTCATAACACTTTAACCAGAGTGACGGGAGAGCGGCATTTCAGAAAACGTGCTTATCTCGGCGAGAAAAAGCGATTTCGGCAATAAAATTTAAAACGCGTGTAAAACATAAACCAAACGATGAAATTGGTTATTTCTTCATGTATAATGATCAACTCGATACTCCCTAGCCCCCAACAGCCTTTTTTTTCATAACACTTTAACCAGAGTGACGGGAGAGCGGCATTTCAGAAAACGTGCTTATCTCGGCGAGAAAAAGCGATTTCGGCAATAAAATTTAAAACGCGTGTAAAACATAAACCAAACGATGAAATTGGTTATTTCTTCATGTATAATGATCAACTCGATACTCCCTAGCCCCCAACAGCCTTTTTTTTCATAACACTTTAACCAGAGTGACGGGAGAGCGGCATTTCAGAAAACGTGCTTATCTCGGCGAGAAAAAGCGATTTCGGCAATAAAATTTAAAACGCGTGTAAAACATAAACCAAACGATGAAATTGGTTATTTCTTCATAGTATAATGATCAACTCGATACTCCCTAGCCCCCAACAGCCTTTTTTTTCATAACACTTTAACCAGAGTGACGGGAGAGCGGCATTTCAGAAAACGTGCTTATCTCGGCGAGAAAAAGCGATTTCGGCAATAAAATTTAAAACGCGTGTAAAACATAAACCAAACGATGAAATTGGTTATTTCTTCATGTATAATGATCAACTCGATACTCCCTAGCCCCCAACAGCCTTTTTTTTCATAACACTTTAACCAGAGTGACGGGAGAGCGGCATTTCAGAAAACGTGCTTATCTCGGCGAGAAAAAGCGATTTCGGCAATAAAATTTAAAACGCGTGTAAAACATAAACCAAACGATGAAATTGGTTATTTCTTCATGTATAACGATCAACTCGATACTCCCTAGCCCCCAACAGCCTTTTTTTTCATAACACTTTAACCAGAATGACGGGAGAGCGGCATTTCAGAAAACGTGCTTATCTCGGCGAGAAAAAGCGATTTCGGCAATAAAATTTAAAAACGCGTGTAAAACATAAACCAAACGATGAAATTGGTTATTTCTTCATGTATAATGATCAACTCGATACTCCCTAGCCCCCAACAGCCTTTTTTTTCATAACACTTTAACCAGAGTGACGGGAGAGCGGCATTTCAGAAAACGTGCTTATCTCGGCGAGAAAAAGCGATTTCGGCAATAAAATTTAAAACGCGTGTAAAACATAAACCAAACGATGAAATTGGTTATTTCTTCATGTATAATGATCAACTCGATACTCCCTAGCCCCCAACAGCCTTTTTTTTTCATAACACTTTAACCAGAGTGACGGGAGAGCGGCATTTCAGAAAACGTGCTTATCTCGGCGAGAAAAAGCGATTTCGGCAATAAAATTTAAAACGCGTGTAAAACATAAACCAAACGATGAAATTGGTTATTTCTTCATGTATAATGATCAACTCGATACTCCCTAGCCCCCAACAGCCTTTTTTTTCATAACACTTTAACCAGAGTCGACGGGAGAGCGGCATTTCAGAAAACGTGCTTATCTCGGCGAGAAAAAGCGATTTCGGCAATAACATTTAAAACGCGTGTAAAACATAAACCAAACGATGAAATTGGTTATTTCTTCATGTATAATGATCAACTCGATACTCCCTAGCCCCCAACAGCCTTTTTTTTCATAACACTTTAACCAGAGTGACGGGAGAGCGGCATTTCAGAAAACGTGCTTATCTCGGCGAGAAAAAGCGATTTCGGCAATAAAATTTAAAACGCGTGTAAAACATAAACCAAACGATGAAATTGGTTATTTCTTCATGTATAATGATCAACTCGATACTCCCTAGCCCCCAACAGCCTTTTTTTTCATAACACTTTAACCAGAGTGACGGGAGAGCGGCATTTCAGAAAACGTGCTTATCTCGGCGAGAAAAAGCGATTTCGGCAATAAAATTTAAAACGCGTGTAAAACATAAACCAAACGATGAAATTGGTTATTTCTTCATGTATAATGATCAACTCGATACTCCCTAGCCCCCAACAGCCTTTTTTTTTCATAACACTTTAACCAGAGTGACGGGAGAGCGGCATTTCAGAAAATGTGCTTATCTCGGCGAGAAAAAGCGATTTCGGCAATAAAATTTAAAACGCGTGTAAAACATAAACCAAACGATGAAATTGGTTATTTCTTCATGTATAATGATCAACTCGATACTCCCTAGCCCCCAACAGCCTTTTTTTTCATAACACTTTAACCAGAGTGACGGGAGAGCGGCATTTCAGAAAACGTGCTTATCTCGGCGAGAAAAAGCGATTTCGGCAATAAAATTTAAAACGCGTGTAAAACATAAATCAAACGATGAAATTGGTTATTTCTTCATGTATAATGATCAACTCGATACTCCCTAGCCCCCAACAGCCTTTTTTTTCATAACACTTTAACCAGAGTGACGGGAGAGCGGCATTTCAGAAAACGTGCTTATCTCGGCGAGAAAAAGCGATTTCGGCAATAAAATTTAAAACGCGTGTAAAACATAAACCAAACGATGAAATTGGTTATTTCTTCATGTATAATGATCAACTCGATACTCCCTAGCCCCCAACAGCCTTTTTTTTCATAACACTTTAACCAGAGTGACGGGAGAGCGGCATTTCAGAAAACGTGCTTATCTCGGCGAGAAAAAGCGATTTCGGCAATAAAATTTAAAACGCGTGTAAAACATAAACCAAACGATGAAATTGGTTATTTCTTCATGTATAATGATCAACTCGATACTCCCTAGCCCCCAACAGCCTTTTTTTTCATAACACTTTAACCAGAGTGACGGGAGAGCGGCATTTCAGAAAACGTGCTTATCTCGGCGAGAAAAAGCGATTTCGGCAATAAAATTTAAAACGCGTGTAAAACATAAACCAAACGATGAAATTGGTTATTTCTTCATGTATAATGATCAACTCGATACTCCCTAGCCCCCAACAGCCTTTTTTTTCACAACACTTTAACCAGAGTGACGGGAGAGCGGCATTTCAGAAAACGTGCTTATCTCGGCGAGAAAAAGCGATTTCGGCAATAAAATTTAAAACGCGTGTAAAACATAAACCAAACGATGAAATTGGTTATTTCTTCATGTATAATGATCAACTCGATACTCCCTAGCCCCCAACAGCCTTTTTTTTCATAACACTTTAACCAGAGTGACGGGAGAGCGGCATTTCAGAAAACGTGCTTATCTCGGCGAGAAAAAGCGATTTCGGCAATAAAATTTAAAACGCGTGTAAAACATAAACCAAACGATGAAATTGGTTATTTCTTCATGTATAATGATCAACTCGAGTCGAGCTCCAGGGAGAGAGGCTGATTTTTCGCTTTTTGAGGCCGACCGACGAACCGGCGCGGGGCGGACTCAAAAGCCCGCAGAGCCGTAGGCACTTAGAAAAGTTTCGCCTTTGGCTGTGAGCTCCAGGGGAGAGGCTGGTTTTGCGTTATTTTAGGCCGGCTGGAGAACCGGCGCGGGTCGGACGCACAATCCCCGCAGAGCCGTGGGCACTTAGAATTTTTTTGCCAAGTTGGCTCTGAGCGCCTGGTACCTAATATGGAAGTATAGAGGCCGACTTTCGGGCAAGATCACGCCGCGTTAGGCTTCCAGGACCCCGGCTAAGCAATTTTACCGGGCCGCCCGGTTCTTTTTTTGAACCAGCCCGGTTCTTTTTACACTTCCAGCTGGAGCTCAGCAGCGGCTTTTTGCGCTAGATCACGCCGGGTTAGGCTTCCAGGACCTCGGCTAAGCAATTCTACCGGGCCGCCCGGTTCTTTTTTTGAACCAGCCCGGTTCTTTTTACACTTCCAGCTGGAGCTCACGAGCGGCTTTTTGGATAAGATCACGCCGTGTTAGGCTTCCAGAGCCCCGGCTAAGCAATTTTACCGGCCCGCCCGGTTCTTTTTTTTAACCAGCCCGGTTCTTTTTACACTTCCAGCTGGAGCTCAGCAGCGGGTTTTTGGACAAGATCACGCCGTGTTAGGCTTCCAGAGCCCCGGCTAAGCAATTTTACAGGGTCGCCCGGTTCTTTTTTTTAACCAGCCCGGTTTTTTTTACACTTCCAGCTGGAGCTCAGCAGCGGCTTTTTGCACAGTATCACGCCGGGTTAGGCTTCCAGAGCCCCGGCTAAGCAATTTTACCGGGCCGCCCGGTTCTTTTTTTTAACCAGCCCGGTTCTTTTTACACTTCCAGCTGGAGCTCAGCAGCGGCTTTTTGGACAAGATCACGCCGTGTTAGGCTTCCAGAGCCCCGGCTAAGCAATTTTACCGGGTCGCCCGGTTCTTTTTTTTAACCAGCCCGGTTCTTTTTACACTTCCAGCTGGAGTTCAGCAGCGGCTTTTTGGACAAGATCACGCCGTGATAGGCTTCCAGAGCCCCGGCTAAGCAATTTTACCGGGTCGCCCGGTTCTTTTTTTAACCAGCCCGGTTCTTTTTACACTTCCAGCTGGAGCTCAGCATCGTGTAAAACATAAACCAAACGATGAAATTGGTTATTTCTTCATGTATAATGATCAACTCGATACTCCCTAGCCCCCAACAGCCTTTTTTTTCATAACACTTTAACCAGAGTGACGGGAGAGCGGCATTTCAGAAAACGTGCTTATCTCGGCGAGAAAAAGCGATTTCGGCAATAAAATTTAAAACGCGTGTAAAACATAAACCAAACGATGAAATTGGTTATTTCTTCATGTATAATGATCAACTCGATACTCCCTAGCCCCCAACAGCCTTTTTTTTCATAACACTTTAACCAGAGTGACGGGAGAGCGGCATTTCAGAAAACGTGCTTATCTCGGCGAGAAAAAGCGATTTCGGCAATAAAATTTAAAACGCGTGTAAAACATAAACCAAACGATGAAATTGGTTATTTCTTCATGTATAATGATCAACTCGATACTCCCTAGCCCCCAACAGCCTTTTTTTTCATAACACTTTAACCAGAGTGACGGGAGAGCGGCATTTCAGAAAACGTGCTTATCTCGGCGAGAAAAAGCGATTTCGGCAATAAAATTTAAAACGCGTGTAAAACATAAACCAAACGATGAAATTGGTTATTTCTTCATGTATAATGATCAACTCGATACTCCCTAGCCCCCAACAGCCTTTTTTTTCATAACACTTTAACCAGAGTGACGGGAGAGCGGCATTTCAGAAAACGTGCTTATCTCGGCGAGAAAAAGCGATTTCGGCAATAAAATTTAAAACGCGTGTAAAACATAAACCAAACGATGAAATTGGTTATTTCTTCATGTATAATGATCAACTCGATACTCCCTAGCCCCCAACAGCCTTTTTTTTCATAACACTTTAACCAGAGTGACGGGAGAGCGGCATTTCAGAAAACGTGCTTATCTCGGCGAGAAAAAGCGATTTCGGCAATAAAATTTAAAACGCGTGTAAAACATAAGCCAAACGATGAAATTGGTTATTTCTTCATGTATAATGATCAACTCGAGTCGAGCTCCAGGGAGAGAGGCTGATTTTTCGCTTTTTGAGGCCGACCGACGAACCGGCGCGGGGCGGACTCAAAAGCCCGCAGAGCCGTAGGCACTTAGAAAAGTTTCGCCTTTGGCTGTGAGCTCCAGGGGAGAGGCTGGTTTTGCGTTATTTTAGGCCGGCTGGAGAACCGGCGCGGGTCGGACGCACAATCCCCGCAGAGCCGTGGGCACTTAGAATTTTTTTGCCAAGTTGGCTCTGAGCGCCTGGTACCTAATATGGAAGTATAGAGGCCGACTTTCGGGCAAGATCACGCCGCGTTAGGCTTCCAGGACCCCGGCTAAGCAATTTTACCGGGCCGCCCGGTTCTTTTTACACTTCCAGCTGGAGCTCAGCAGCGGCTTTTTGCGCAAGATCACGCCGGGTTAGGCTTCCAGGACCTCGGCTAAGCAATTCTACCGGGCCGCCCGGTTCTTTTTTTGAACCAGCCCGGTTCTTTTTACACTTCCAGCTGGAGCTCACGAGCGGCTTTTTGGACAAGATCACGCCGTGTTAGGCTTCCAGAGCCCCGGCTAAGCAATTTTACCGGCCCGCCCGGTTCTTTTTTTTAACCAGCCCGGTTCTTTTTACACTTCCAGCTGGAGCTCAGCAGCGGGTTTTTGGACAAGATCACGCCGTGTTAGGCTTCCAGAGCCCCGGCTAAGCAATTTTACAGGGTCGCCCGGTTCTTTTTTTTAACCAGCCCGGTTTTTTTTACACTTCCAGCTGGAGCTCAGCAGCGGCTTTTTGCACAGTATCACGCCGGGTTAGGCTTCCAGAGCCCCGGCTAAGCAATTTTACCGGGTCGCCCGGTTCTTTTTTTTAACCAGCCCGGTTCTTTTTACACTTCCAGCTGGAGCTCAGCAGCGGCTTTTTGGACAAGATCACGCCGTGATAGGCTTCCAGAGCCCCGGCTAAGCAATTTTACCGGGTCGCCCGGTTCTTTTTTTAACCAGCCCGGTTCTTTTTACACTTCCAGCTGGAGCTCAGCATCGTGTAAAACATAAACCAAACGATGAAATTGGTTATTTCTTCATGTATAATGATCAACTCGATACTCCCTAGCCCCCAACAGCCTTTTTTTTCATAACACTTTAACCAGAGTGACGGGAGAGCGGCATTTCAGAAAACGTGCTTATCTCGGCGAGAAAAAGCGATTTCGGCAATAAAATTTAAAACGCGTGTAAAACATAAACCAAACGATGAAATTGGTTATTTCTTCATGTATAATGATCAACTCGATACTCCGTAGCCCCCAACAGCCTTTTTTTTCATAACACTTTAACCAGAGTGACGGGAGAGCGGCATTTCAGAAAACGTGCTTATCTCGGCGAGAAAAAGCGATTTCGGCAATAAAATTTAAAACGCGTGTAAAACATAAACCAAACGATGAAATTGGTTATTTCTTCATGTATAATGATCAACTCGATACTCCCTAGCCCCCAACAGCCTTTTTTTTCATAACACTTTAACCAGAGTGACGGGAGAGCGGCATTTCAGAAAACGTGCTTATCTCGGCGAGAAAAAGCGATTTCGGCAATAAAATTTAAAACGCGTGTAAAACATAAACCAAACGATGAAATTGGTTATTTCTTCATGTATAATGATCAATTCGATACTCCCTAGCCCCCAACAGCCTTTTTTTTCATAACACTTTAACCAGAGTGACGGGAGAGCGGCATTTCAGAAAACGTGCTTATCTCGGCGAGAAAAAGCGATTTCGGCAATAAAATTTAAAACGCGTGTAAAACATAAACCAAACGATGAAATTGGTTATTTCTTCATGTATAATGATCAACTCGATACTCCCTAGCCCCCAACAGCCTTTTTTTTCATAACACTTTAACCAGAGTGACGGGAGAGCGGCATTTCAGAAAACGTGCTTATCTCGGCGAGAAAAAGCGATTTCGGCAATAAAATTTAAAACGCGTGTAAAACATAAACCAAACGATGAAATTGGTTATTTCTTCATGTATAATGATCAACTCGATACTCCCTAGCCCCCAACAGCCTTTTTTTTCATAACACTTTAACCAGAGTGACGGGAGAGCGGCATTTCAGAAAACGTGCTTATCTCGGCGAGAAAAAGCGATTTCGGCAATAAAATTTAAAACGCGTGTAAAACATAAACCAAACGATGAAATTGGTTATTTCTTCATGTATAATGATCAACTCGATACTCCCTAGCCCCCAACAGCCTTTTTTTTCATAACACTTTAACCAGAGTGACGGGAGAGCGGCATTTCAGAAAACGTGCTTATCTCGGCGAGAAAAAGCGATTTCGGCAATAAAATTTAAAACGCGTGTAAAACATAAACCAAACGATGAAATTGGTTATTTCTTCATGTATAATGATCAACTCGATACTCCCTAGCCCCCAACAGCCTTTTTTTTCATAACACTTTAACCAGAGTGACGGGAGAGCGGCATTTCAGAAAACGTGCTTATCTCGGCGAGAAAAAGCGATTTCGGCAATAAAATTTAAAACGCGTGTAAAACATAAACCAAACGATGAAATTGGTTATTTCTTCATGTATAATGATCAACTCGATACTCCCTAGCCCCCAACAGCCTTTTTTTTCATAACACTTTAACCAGAGTGACGGGAGAGCGGCATTTCAGAAAACGTGCTTATCTCGGCGAGAAAAAGCGATTTCGGCAATAAAATTTAAAACGCGTGTAAAACATAAACCAAACGATGAAATTGGTTATTTCTTCATGTATAATGATCAACTCGATACTCCCTAGCCCCCAACCGCCTTTTTTTTTATAACACTTTAACCAGAGTGACGGGAGAGCGGCATTTCAGAAAACGTGCTTATCTCGGCGAGAAAAAGCGATTTCGGCAATAAAATTTAAAACGCGTGTAAAACATAAACCAAACGATGAAATTGGTTATTTCTTCATGTATAATGATCAACTCGAGTCGAGCTCCAGGGAGAGAGGCTGATTTTTCGCTTTTTGAGGCCGACCGACGAACCGGCGCGGGGCGGACTCAAAAGCCCGCAGAGCCGTAGGCACTTAGAAAAGTTTCGCCTTTGGCTGTGAGCTCCAGGGGAGAGGCTGGTTTTGCGTTATTTTAGGCCGGCTGGAGAACCGGCGCGGGTCGGACGCACAATCCCCGCAGAGCCATGGGCACTTAGAAAATTTTTGCCAAGTTGGCTCTGAGCGCCTGGTACCTAATATGGAAGTATAGAGGCCGACTTTCGGGCAAGATCACGCCGCGTTAGGCTTCCAGGACCCCGGCTAAGCAATTTTACCGGGCCGCCCGGTTCTTTTTTTGAACCAGCCCGGTTCTTTTTACACTTCCAGCTGGAGCTCAGCAGCGGCTTTTTGCGCAAGATCACGCCGGGTTAGGCTTCCAGGACCTCGGCTAAGCAATTCTACCGGGCCGCCCGGTTCTTTTTTTGAACCAGCCCGGTTCTTTTTACACTTCCAGCTGGAGCTCACGAGCGGCTTTTTGGACAAGATCACGCCGTGTTAGGCTTCCAGAGCCCCGGCTAAGCAATTTTACCGGCCCGCCCGGTTCTTTTTTTTAACCAGCCCGGTTCTTTTTACACTTCCAGCTGGAGCTCAGCAGCGGGTTTTTGGACAAGATCACGCCGTGTTAGGCTTCCAGAGCCCCGGCTAAGCAATTTTACAGGGTCGCCCGGTTCTTTTTTTTAACCAGCCCGGTTTTTTTTACACTTCCAGCTGGAGCTCAGCAGCGGCTTTTTGCACAGTATCACGCCGGGTTAGGCTTCCAGAGCCCCGGCTAAGCAATTTTACCGGGCCGCCCGGTTCTTTTTTTTAACCAGCCCGGTTCTTTTTACACTTCCAGCTGGAGCTCAGCAGCGGCTTTTTGGACAAGATCACGCCGTGTTAGGCTTCCAGAGCCCCGGCTAAGCAATTTTACCGGGTCGCCCGGTTCTTTTTTTTAACCAGCCCGGTTCTTTTTACACTTCCAGCTGGAGCTCAGCAGC
This sequence comes from Syngnathus leptorhynchus, assembly GCF_054491065.1. NCBI lineage: Eukaryota > Metazoa > Chordata > Actinopteri > Syngnathiformes > Syngnathidae > Syngnathus > Syngnathus leptorhynchus. The sequence goes on along the minus strand of NW_028232089.1, from coordinate 204,850 downwards.
GGCTTTTTGGACAAGATCACGCCGTGATAGGCTTCCAGAGCCCCGGCTAAGCAATTTTACCGGGTCGCCCGGTTCTTTTTTTAACCAGCCCGGTTCTTTTTACACTTCCAGCTGGAGCTCAGCATCGTGTAAAACATAAACCAAACGATGAAATTGGTTATTTCTTCATGTATAATGATCAACTCGATACTCCCTAGCCCCCAACAGCCTTTTTTTTCATAACACTTTAACCAGAGTGACGGGAGAGAGGCATTTCAGAAAACGTGCTTATCTCGGCGAGAAAAAGCGATTTCGGCAATAAAATTTAAAACGCGTGTAAAACATAAACCAAACGATGAAATTGGTTATTTCTTCATGTATAATGATCAACTCGATACTCCCTAGCCCCCAACAGCCTTTTTTTTTATAACACTTTAACCAGAGTGACGGGAGAGCGGCATTTCAGAAAACGTGCTTATCTCGGCGAGAAAAAGCGATTTCGGCAATAAAATTTAAAACGCGTGTAAAACATAAACCAAACGATGAAATTGGTTATTTCTTCATGTATAATGATCAACTCGATACTCCCTAGCCCCCAACAGCCTTTTTTTTCATAACACTTTAACCAGAGTGACGGGAGAGCGGCATTTTAGAAAACGTGCTTATCTCGGCGAGAAAAAGCGATTTCGGCAATAAAATTTAAAACGCGTGTAAAACATAAACCAAACGATGAAATTGGTTATTTCTTCATGTATAATGATCACCTCGATACTCCCTAGCCCCCAACAGCCTTTTTTTTCATAACACTTTAACCAGAGTGACGGGAGAGCGGCATTTCAGAAAACGTGCTTATCTCGGCGAGAAAAAGCGATTTCGGCAATAAAATTTAAAACGCGTGTAAAACATAAACCAAACGATGAAATTGGTTATTTCTTCATGTATAATGATCAACTCGATACTCCCTAGCCCCCAACAGCCTTTTTTTTCATAACACTTTAACCAGAGTGACGGGAGAGCGGCATTTCAGAAAACGTGCTTATCTCGGCGAGAAAAAGCGATTTCGGCAATAAAATTTAAAACGCGTGTAAAACATAAACCAAACGATGAAATTGGTTATTTCTTCATGTATAATGATCAACTCGATACTCCCTAGCCCCCAACAGCCTTTTTTTTCATAACACTTTAACCAGAGTGACGGGAGAGCGGCATTTCAGAAAACGTGCTTATCTCGGCGAGAAAAAGCAATTTCGGCAATAAAATTTAAAACGCGTGTAAAACATAAACCAAACGATGAAATTGGTTATTTCTTCATGTATAATGATCAACTCGAGTCGAGCTCCAGGGAGAGAGGCTGATTTTTCGCTTTTTGAGGCCGACCGACGAACCGGCGCGGGGCGGACTCAAAAGCCCGCAGAGCCGTAGGCACTTAGAAAAGTTTCGCCTTTGGCTGTGAGCTCCTGGGGGAGAGGCTGGTTTTGCGTTATTTTAGGCCGGCTGGAGAACCGGCGCGGGTCGGACGCACAATCCCCGCAGAGCCGTGGGCACTTAGAAAATGTTTGCCAAGTTGGCTCTGAGCGCCTGGTACCTAATATGGAAGAATAGAGGCCGACTTTCGGGCAAGATCACGCCGCGTTAGGCTTCCAGGACCCCGGCTAAGCAATTTTACCGGGCCGCCCGGTTCTTTTTTTGAACCAGCCCGGTTCTTTTTACACTTCCAGCTGGAGCTCAGCAGCGGCTTTTTGCGCAAGATCACGCCGGGTTAGGCTTCCAGGACCTCGGCTAAGCAATTCTACCGGGCCGCCCGGTTCTTTTTTTGAACCAGCCCGGTTCTTTTTACACTTCCAGCTGGAGCTCACGAGCGGCTTTTTGGACAAGATCACGCCGTGTTAGGCTTCCAGAGCCCCGGCTAAGCAATTTTACCGGCCCGCCCGGTTCTTTTTTTTAACCAGCCCGGTTCTTTTTACACTTCCAGCTGGAGCTCAGCAGCGGGTTTTTGGACAAGATCACGCCGTGTTAGGCTTCCAGAGCCCCGGCTAAGCAATTTTACAGGGTCGCCCGGTTCTTTTTTTTAACCAGCCCGGTTTTTTTTACACTTCCAGCTGGAGCTCAGCAGCGGCTTTTTGCAAAGTATCACGCCGGGTTAGGCTTCCAGAGCCCCGGCTAAGCAATTTAACCGGGCCGCCCGGTTCTTTTTTTTAACCAGCCCGGTTCTTTTTACACTTCCAGCTGGAGCTCAGCAGCGGCTTTTTGGACAAGATCACGCCGTGTTAGGCTTCCAGAGCCCCGGCTAAGCAATTTTACCGGGTCGCCCGGTTCTTTTTTTTAACCAGCCCGGTTCTTTTTACACTTCCAGCTGGAGCTCAGCAGCGGCTTTTTGGACAAGATCACGCCGTGTTAGGCTTCCAGAGCCCCGGCTAAGCAATTTTACCGGGTCGCCCGGTTCTTTTTTTAACCAGCCCGGTTCTTTTTACACTTCCAGCTGGAGCTCAGCATCGTGTAAAACATAAACCAAACGATGAAATTGGTTATTTCTTCATGTATAATGATCAACTCGATACTCCCTAGCCCCCAACAGCCTTTTTTTTCATAACACTTTAACCAGAGTGACGGGAGAGCGGCATTTCAGAAAACGTGCTCATCTCGGCGAGAAAAAGCGATTTCGGCAATAAAATTTAAAACGCGTGTAAAACATAAACCAAACGATGAAATTGGTTATTTCTTCATGTATAATGATCAACTCGATACTCCCTAGCCCCCAACAGCCTTTTTTTTCATAACACTTTAACCAGAGTGACGGGAGAGCGGCATTTCAGAAAACGTGCTTATCTCGGCGAGAAAAAGCAATTTCGGCAATAAAATTTAAAACGCGTGTAAAACATAAACCAAACGATGAAATTGGTTATTTCTTCATGTATAATGATCACCTCGATACTCCCTAGCCCCCAACAGCCTTTTTTTTCATAACACTTTAACCAGAGTGACGGGAGAGCGGCATTTCAGAAAACGTGCTTATCTCGGCGAGAAAAAGCGATTTCGGCAATAAAATTTAAAACGCGTGTAAAACATAAACCAAACGATGAAATTGGTTATTTCTTCATGTATAATGATCAACTCGATACTCCCTAGCCCCCAACAGCCTTTTTTTTCATAACACTTTAACCAGAGTGACGGGAGAGCGGCATTTCAGAAAACGTGCTTATCTCGGCGAGAAAAAGCGATTTCGGCAATAAAATTTAAAACGCGTGTAAAACATAAACCAAACGATGAAATTGGTTATTTCTTCATGTATAATGATCAACTCGATACTCCCTAGCCCCCAACAGCCTTTTTTTTCATAACACTTTAACCAGAGTGACGGGAGAGCGGCATTTCAGAAAACGTGCTTATCTCGGCGAGAAAAAGCGATTTCGGCAATAAAATTTAAAACACGTGTAAAACATAAACCAAACGATGAAATTGGTTATTTCTTCATGTATAATGATCAACTCGATACTCCCTAGCCCCCAATAGCCTTTTTTTTCATAACACTTTAACCAGAGTGACGGGAGAGCGGCATTTCAGAAAACGTGCTTATCTCGGCGAGAAAAAGCGATTTCGGCAATAAAATTTAAAACGCGTGTAAAACATAAACCAAACGATGAAATTGGTTATTTCTTCATGTATAATGATCAACTCGATACTCCCTAGCCCCCAACAGCCTTTTTTTTCATAACACTTTAACCAGAGTGACGGGAGAGCGGCATTTCAGAAAACGTGCTTATCTCGGCGAGAAAAAGCGATTTCGGCAATAAAATTTAAAACGCGTGTAAAACATAAACCAAACGATGAAATTGGTTATTTCTTCATGTATAATGATCAACTCGATACTCCCTAGCCCCCAACAGCCTTTTTTTTCATAACACTTTAACCAGAGTGACGGGAGAGCGGCATTTCAGAAAACGTGCTTATCTCGGCGAGAAAAAGCGATTTCGGCAATAAAATTTAAAACGCGTGTAAAACATAAACCAAACGATGAAATTGGTTATTTCTTCATGTATAATGATCAACTCGATACTCCCTAGCCCCCAACAGCCTTTTTTTTCATAACACTTTAACCAGAGTGACGGGAGAGCGGCATTTCAGAAAACGTGCTTATCTCGGCGAGAAAAAGCGATTTCGGCAATACAATTTAAAACGCGTGTAAAACATAAACCAAACGATGAAATTGGTTATTTCTTCATGTATAATGATCAACTCGATACTCCCTAGCCCCCAACAGCCTTTTTTTTCATAACACTTTAACCAGAGTGACGGGAGAGCGGCATTTCAGAAAACGTGCTTATCTCGGCGAGAAAAAGCGATTTCGGCAATAAAAATTAAAACGCGTGTAAAACATAAACCAAACGATGAAATTGGTTATTTCTTCATGTATAATGATCAACTCGATACTCCCTAGCCCCCAACAGCCTTTTTTTTCATAACACTTTAACCAGAGTGACGGGAGAGCGGCATTTCAGAAAACGTGCTTATCTCGGCGAGAAAAAGCGATTTCGGCAATAAAATTTAAAACGCGTGTAAAACATAAACCAAACGATAAAATTGGTTATTTCTTCATGTATAATGATCAACTCGATACTCCCTAGCCCCCAACAGCCTTTTTTTTCATAACACTTTAACCAGAGTGACGGGAGAGCGGCATTTCAGAAAACGTGCTTATCTCGGCGAGAAAAAGCGATTTCGGCAATAAAATTTAAAACGCGTGTAAAACATAAACCAAACGATGAAATTGGTTATTTCTTCATGTATAATGATCAACTCGATACTCCCTAGCCCCCAACAGCCTTTTTTTTCATAACACTTTAACCAGAGTGACGGGAGAGCGGCATTTCAGAAAACGTGTTTATCTCGGCGAGAAAAAGCGATTTCGGCAATAAAATTTAAAACGCGTGTAAAACATAAACCAAACGATGAAATTGGTTATTTCTTCATGTATAATGATCAACTCGATACTCCCTAGCCCCCAACAGCCTTTTTTTTCATAACACTTTAACCAGAGTGACGGGAGAGCGGCATTTCAGAAAACGTGCTTATCTCGGCGAGAAAAAGCGATTTCGGCAATAAAATTTAAAACGCGTGTAAAACATAAACCAAACGATGAAATTGGTTATTTCTTCATGTATAATGATCAACTCGATACTCCCTAGCCCCCAACAGCCTTTTTTTTCATAACACTTTAACCAGAGTGACGGGAGAGCGGCATTTCAGAAAACGTGCTTATCTCGGCGAGAAAAAGCGATTTCGGCAATAAAATTTAAAACGCGTGTAAAACATAAACCAAACGATGAAATTGGTTATTTCTTCATGTATAATGATCAACTCGATACTCCCTAGCCCCCAACAGCCTTTTTTTTCATAACACTTTAACCAGAGTGACGGGAGAGCGGCATTTCAGAAAACGTGCTTATCTCGGCGAGAAAAAGCGATTTCGGCAATAAAAATTAAAACGCGTGTAAAACATAAACCAAACGATGAAATTGGTTATTTCTTCATGTATAATGATCAACTCGATACTCCCTAGCCCCCAACAGCCTTTTTTTTCATAACACTTTAACCAGAGTGACGGGAGAGCGGCATTTCAGAAAACGTGCTTATCTCGGCGAGAAAAAGCGATTTCGGCAATAAAATTTAAAACGCGTGTAAAACATAAACCAAACGATGAAATTGGTTATTTCTTCATGTATAATGATCAACTCGATACTCCCTAGCCCCCAACAGCCTTTTTTTTCATAACACTTTAACCAGAGTGACGGGAGAGCGGCATTTCAGAAAACGTGCTTATCTCGGCGAGAAAAAGCGATTTCGGCAATAAAAATTAAAACGCGTGTAAAACATAAACCAAACGATGAAATTGGTTATTTCTTCATGTATAATGATCAACTCGATACTCCCTAGCCCCCAACAGCCTTTTTTTTCATAACACTTTAACCAGAGTGACGGGAGAGCGGCATTTCAGAAAACGTGCTTATCTCGGCGAGAAAAAGCGATTTCGGCAATAAAATTTAAAACGCGTGTAAAACATAAACCAAACGATGAAATTGGTTATTTCTTCATGTATAATGATCAACTCGATACTCCCTAGCCCCCAACAGCCTTTTTTTTCATAACACTTTAACCAGAGTGACGGGAGAGCGGCATTTCAGAAAACGTGCTTATCTCGGCGAGAAAAAGCGATTTCGGCAATAAAATTTAAAACGCGTGTAAAACATAAACCAAACGATGAAATTGGTTATTTCTTCATGTATAATGATCAACTCGATACTCCCTAGCCCCCAACAGCCTTTTTTTTCATAACACTTTAACCAGAGTGACAGGAGAGCGGCATTTCAGAAAACGTGCTTATCTCGGCGAGAAAAAGCGATTTCGGCAATAAAATTTAAAACGCGTGTAAAACATAAACCAAACGATGAAATTGGTTATTTCTTCATGTATAATGATCAACTCGATACTCCCTAGCCCCCAACAGCCTTTTTTTTCATAACACTTTAACCAGAGTGACGGGAGAGCGGCATTTCAGAAAACGTGCTTATCTCGGCGAGAAAAAGCGATTTCGGCAATAAAATTTAAAACGCGTGTAAAACATAAACCAAACGATGAAATTGGTTATTTCTTCATGTATAATGATCAACTCGATACTCCCTAGCCCCCAACAGCCTTTTTTTTCATAACACTTTAACCAGAGTGACGGGAGAGCGGCATTTCAGAAAACGTGCTTATCTCGGCGAGAAAAAGCGATTTCGGCAATAAAATTTAAAACGCGTGTAAAACATAAACCAAACGATGAAATTGGTTATTTCTTCATGTATAATGATCAACTCGATACTCCCTAGCCCCCAACAGCCTTTTTTTTCATAACACTTTAACCAGAGTGACGGGAGAGCGGCATTTCAGAAAACGTGCTTATCTCGGCGAGAAAAAGCGATTTCGGCAATAAAATTTAAAACGCGTGTAAAACATAAACCAAACGATGAAATTGGTTATTTCTTCATGTATAACGATCAACTCGATACTCCCTAGCCCCCAACAGCCTTTTTTTTCATAACATTTTAACCAGAATGACGGGAGAGCGGCATTTCAGAAAACGTGCTTATCTCGGCGAGAAAAAGCGATTTCGGCAATAAAATTTAAAACGCGTGTAAAACATAAACCAAACGATGAAATTGGTTATTTCTTCATGTATAATGATCAACTCGATACTCCCTAGCCCCCAACAACCTTTTTTTTCATAACACTTTAACCAGAGTGACGGGAGAGCGGCATTTCAGAAAACGTGCTTATCTCGGCGAGAAAAAGCGATTTCGGCAATAAAATTTAAAACGCGTGTAAAACATAAACCAAACGATGAAATTGGTTATTTCTTCATGTATAATGATCAACTCGATACTCCCTAGCCCCCAACAGCCTTTTTTTTCATAACACTTTAACCAGAGTGACGGGAGAGCGGCATTTCAGAAAACGTGCTTATCTCGGCGAGAAAAAGCGATTTCGGCAATAAAATTTAAAACGCGTGTAAAACATAAACCAAACGATGAAATTGGTTATTTCTTCATGTATAATGATCAACTCGATACTCCCTAGCCCCCAACAGCCTTTTTTTTCATAACACTTTAACCAGAGTGACGGGAGAGCGGCATTTCAGAAAACGTGCTTATCTCGGCGAGAAAAAGCGATTTCGGCAATAAAATTTAAAACGCGTGTAAAACATAAACCAAACGATGAAATTGGTTATTTCTTCATGTATAATGATCAACTCGATACTCCCTAGCCCCCAACAGCCTTTTTTTTCATAACACTTTAACCAGAGTGACGGGAGAGCGGCATTTCAGAAAACGTGCTTATCTCGGCGAGAAAAAGCGATTTCGGCAATAAAATTTAAAACGCGTGTAAAACATAAACCAAACGATGAAATTGGTTATTTCTTCATGTATAATGATCAACTCGATACTCCCTAGCCCCCAACAGCCTTTTTTTTCATAACACTTTAACCAGAGTGACGGGAGAGCGGCATTTCAGAAAACGTGCTTATCTCGGCGAGAAAAAGCGATTTCGGCAATAAAATTTAAAACGCGTGTAAAACATAAACCAAACGATGAAATTGGTTATTTCTTCATGTATAATGATCAACTCGATACTCCCTAGCCCCCAACAGCCTTTTTTTTCATAACACTTTAACCAGAGTGACGGGAGAGCGGCATTTCAGAAAACGTGCTTATCTCGGCGAGAAAAAGCGATTTCGGCAATAAAATTTAAAACGCGTGTAAAACATAAACCAAACGATGAAATTGGTTATTTCTTCATGTATAATGATCAACTCGATACTCCCTAGCCCCCAACAGCCTTTTTTTTCATAACACTTTAACCAGAGTGACGGGAGAGCGGCATTTCAGAAAACGTGCTTATCTCGGCGAGAAAAAGCGATTTCGGCAATAAAATTTAAAACGCGTGTAAAACATAAACCAAACGATGAAATTGGTTATTTCTTCATGTATAATGATCAACTCGATACTCCCTAGCCCCCAACAGCCTTTTTTTTCATAACACTTTAACCAGAGTGACGGGAGAGCGGCATTTCAGAAAACGTGCTTATCTCGGCGAGAAAAAGCGATTTCGGCAATAAAATTTAAAACGCGTGTAAAACATAAACCAAACGATGAAATTGGTTATTTCTTCATGTATAATGATCAACTCGATACTCCCTAGCCCCCAACAGCCTTTTTTTTCATAACACTTTAACCAGACTGACGGGAGAGCGGCATTTCAGAAAACGTGCTTATCTCGGCGAGAAAAAGCGATTTCGGCAATAAAATTTAAAACGCGTGTAAAACATAAACCAAACGATGAAATTGGTTATTTCTTCATGTATAATGATCAACTCGATACTCCCTAGCCCCCAACAGCCTTTTTTTTCATAACACTTTAACCAGAGTGACGGGAGAGCGGCATTTCAGAAAACGTGCTTATCTCGGCGAGAAAAAGCGATTTCGGCAATAAAATTTAAAACGCGTGTAAAACATAAACCAAACGATGAAATTGGTTATTTCTTCATGTATAATGATCAACTCGATACTCCCTAGCCCCCAACAGCCTTTTTTTTCATAACACTTTAACCAGAGTGACGGGAGAGCGGCATTTCAGAAAACGTGCTTATCTCGGCGAGAAAAAGCGATTTCGGCAATAAAATTTAAAACGCGTGTAAAACATAAACCAAACGATGAAATTGGTTATTTCTTCATGTATAATGATCAACTCGATACTCCCTAGCCCCCAACAGCCTTTTTTTTCATAACACTTTAACCAGAGTGACGGGAGAGCGGCATTTCAGAAAACGTGCTTATCTCGGCGAGAAAAAGCGATTTCGGCAATAAAATTTAAAACGCGTGTAAAACATAAACCAAACGATGAAATTGGTTATTTCTTCATGTATAATGATCAACTCGATACTCCCTAGCCCCCAACAGCCTTTTTTTTCATAACACTTTAACCAGAGTGACGGGAGAGCGGCATTTCAGAAAACGTGCTTATCTCGGCGAGAAAAAGCGATTTCGGCAATAAAATTTAAAACGCGTGTAAAACATAAACCAAACGATGAAATTGGTTATTTCTTCATGTATAATGATCAACTCGATACTCCCTAGCCCCCAACAGCCTTTTTTTTCATAACACTTTAACCAGAGTGACGGGAGAGCGGCATTTCAGAAAACGTGCTTATCTCGACGAGAAAAAGCGATTTCGGCAATAAAATTTAAAACGCGTGTAAAACATAAACCAAACGATGAAATTGGTTATTTCTTCATGTATAATGATCAACTCGATACTCCCTAGCCCCCAACAGCCTTTTTTTTCATAACACTTTAACCAGAGTGACGGGAGAGCGGCATTTCAGAAAACGTGCTTATCTCGGCGAGAAAAAGCGATTTCGGCAATAAAATTTAAAACGCGTGTAAAACATAAACCAAACGATGAAATTGGTTATTTCTTCGTGTATAATGATCAACTCGATACTCCCTAGCCCCCAACAGCCTTTTTTTTCATAACACTTTAACCAGAGTGACGGGAGAGCGGCATTTCAGAAAACGTGCTTATCTCGGCGAGAAAAAGCGATTTCGGCAATAAAATTTAAAACGCGTGTAAAACATAAACCAAACGATGAAATTGGTTATTTCTTCATGTATAATGATCAACTCGATACTCCCTAGCCCCCAACAGCCTTTTTTTTCATAACACTTTAACCAGAGTGACGGGAGAGCGGCATTTCAGAAAACGTGCTTATCTCGGCGAGAAAAAGCGATTTCGGCAATAAAATTTAAAACGCGTGTAAAACATAAACCAAACGATGAAATTGGTTATTTCTTCATGTATAATGATCAACTCGATACTCCCTAGCCCCCAACAGCCTTTTTTTTCATAACACTTTAACCAGAGTGACGGGAGAGCGGCATTTCAGAAAACGTGCTTATCTCGGCGAGAAAAAGCGATTTCGGCAATAAAATTTAAAACGCGTGTAAAACATAAACCAAACGATGAAATTGGTTATTTCTTCATGTATAATGATCAACTCGATACTCCCTAGCCCCCAACAGCCTTTTTTTTCATAACACTTTAACCAGAGTGACGGGAGAGCGGCATTTCAGAAAACGTGCTTATCTCGGCGAGAAAAAGCGATTTCGGCAATAAAATTTAAAACGCGTGTAAAACATAAACCAAACGATGAAATTGGTTATCTCTTCATGTATAATGATCAACTCGATACTCCCTAGCCCCCAACAGCCTTTTTTTTCATAACACTTTAACCAGAGTGACGGGAGAGCGGCATTTCAGAAAACGTGCTTATCTCGGCGAGAAAAAGCGATTTCGGCAATAAAATTTAAAACGCGTGTAAAACATAAACCAAACGATGAAATTGGTTATTTCTTCATGTATAATGATCAACTCGATACTCCCTAGCCCCCAACAGCCTTTTTTTTCATAACACTTTAACCAGAGTGACGGGAGAGCGGCATTTCAGAAAACGTGCTTATCTCGGCGAGAAAAAGCGATTTCGGCAATAAAATTTAAAACGCGTGTAAAACATAAACCAAACGATGAAATTGGTTATTTCTTCATGTATAATGATCAACTCGATACTCCCTAGCCCCCAACAGCCTTTTTTTTCATAACACTTTAACCAGAGTGACGGGAGAGCGGCATTTCAGAAAACGTGCTTATCTCGGCGAGAAAAAGCGATTTCGGCAATAAAATTTAAAACGCGTGTAAAACATAAACCAAACGATGAAATTGGTTATTTCTTCATGTATAATGATCAACTCGATACTCCCTAGCCCCCAACAGCCTTTTTTTTCATAACACTTTAACCAGAGTGACGGGGAGAGCGGCATTTCAGAAAACGTGCTTATCTCGGCGAGAAAAAGCGATTTCGGCAATAAAATTTAAAACGCGTGTAAAACATAAACCAAACGATGAAATTGGTTATTTCTTCATGTATAATGATCAACTCGATACTCCCTAGCCCCCAACAGCCTTTTTTTTCATAACACTTTAACCAGAGTGACGGGAGAGCGGCATTTCAGAAAACGTGCTTATCTCGGCGAGAAAAAGCGATTTCGGCAATAAAATTTAAAACGCGTGTAAAACATAAACCAAACGATGAAATTGGTTATTTCTTCATGTATAATGATCAACTCGATACTCCCTAGCCCCCAACAGCCTTTTTTTTCATAACACTTTAACCAGAGTGACTGGAGAGCGGCATTTCAGAAAACGTGCTTATCTCGGCGAGAAAAAGCGATTTCGGCAATAAAATTTAAAACGCGTGTAAAACATAAACCAAACGATGAAATTGGTTATTTCTTCATGTATAATGATCAACTCGATACTCCCTAGCCCCCAACAGCCTTTTTTTTCATAACACTTTAACCAGAGTGACGGGAGAGCGGCATTTCAGAAAACGTGCTTATCTCGGCGAGAAAAAGCGATTTCGGCAATAAAATTTAAAACGCGTGTAAAACATAAACCAAACGATGAAATTGGTTATTTCTTCATGTATAATGATCAACTCGATACTCCCTAGCCCCCAACAGCCTTTTTTTTCATAACACTTTAACCAGAGTGACGGGAGAGAGCGGCATTTCAGAAAACGTGCTTATCTCGGCGAGAAAAAGCGATTTCGGCAATAAAATTTAAAACGCGTGTAAAACATAAACCAAACGATGAAATTGGTTATTTCTTCATGTATAATGATCAACTCGATACTCCCTAGCCCCCAACAGCCTTTTTTTTCATAACACTTTAACCAGAGTGACGGGAGAGCGGCATTTCAGAAAACGTGCTTATCTCGGCGAGAAAAAGCGATTTCGGCAATAAAATTTAAAACGCGTGTAAAACATAAACCAAACGATGAAATTGGTTATTTCTTCATGTATAATGATCAACTCGATACTCCCTAGCCCCCAACAGCCTTTTTTTTCATAACACTTTAACCAGAGTGACGGGGAGAGCGGCATTTCAGAAAACGTGCTTATCTCGGCGAGAAAAAGCGATTTCGGCAATAAAATTTAAAACGCGTGTAAAACATAAACCAAACGATGAAATTGGTTATTTCTTCATGTATAATGATCAACTCGATACTCCCTAGCCCCCAACAGCCTTTTTTTTCATAACACTTTAACCAGAGTGACGGGAGAGCGGCATTTCAGAAAACGTGCTTATCTCGGCGAGAAAAAGCGATTTCGGCAATAAAATTTAAAACGCGTGTAAAACATAAACCAAACGATGAAATTGGTTATTTCTTCATGTATAATGATCAACTCGATACTCCCTAGCCCCCAACAGCCTTTTTTTTCATAACACTTTAACCAGAGTGACGGGAGAGCGGCATTTCAGAAAACGTGCTTATCTCGGCGAGAAAAAGCGATTTCGGCAATAAAATTTAAAACGCGTGTAAAACATAAACCAAACGATGAAATTGGTTATTTCTTCATGTATAATGATCAACTCGATACTCCCTAGCCCCCAACAGCCTTTTTTTTCATAACACTTTAACCAGAGTGACGGGAGAGCGGCATTTCAGAAAACGTGCTTATCTCGGCGAGAAAAAGCGATTTCGGCAATAAAATTTAAAACGCGTGTAAAACATAAACCAAACGATGAAATTGGTTATTTCTTCATGTATAATGATCAACTCGATACTCCCTAGCCCCCAACAGCCTTTTTTTTCATAACACTTTAACCAGAGTGACGGGAGAGCGGCATTTCAGAAAACGTGCTTATCTCGGCGAGAAAAAGCGATTTCGGCAATAAAATTTAAAACGCGTGTAAAACATAAACCAAACGGTGAAATTGGTTATTTCTTCATGTATAATGATCAACTCGATACTCCCTAGCCCCCAACAGCCTTTTTTTTCATAACACTTTAACCAGAGTGACGGGAGAGCGGCATTTCAGAAAACGTGCTTATCTCGGCGAGAAAAAGCGATTTCGGCAATAAAATTTAAAACGCGTGTAAAACATAAACCAAACGATGAAATTGGTTATTTCTTCATGTATAATGATCAACTCGATACTCCCTAGCCCCCAACAGCCTTTTTTTTCATAACACTTTAACCAGAGTGACGGGAGAGCGGCATTTCAGAAAACGTGCTTATCTCGGCGAGAAAAAGCGATTTCGGCAATAAAATTTAAAACGCGTGTAAAACATAAACCAAACGATGAAATTGGTTATTTCTTCATGTATAATGATCAACTCGATACTCCCTAGCCCCCAACAGCCTTTTTTTTCATAACACTTTAACCAGAGTGACGGGAGAGCGGCATTTCAGAAAACGTGCTTATCTCGGCGAGAAAAAGCGATTTCGGCAATAAAATTTAAAACGCGTGTAAAACATAAACCAAACGGTGAAATTGGTTATTTCTTCATGTATAATGATCAACTCGATACTCCCTAGCCCCCAACAGCCTTTTTTTTCATAACACTTTAACCAGAGTGACGGGAGAGCGGCATTTCAGAAAACGTGCTTATCTCGGCGAGAAAAAGCGATTTCGGCAATAAAATTTAAAACGCGTGTAAAACATAAACCAAACGATGAAATTGGTTATTTCTTCATGTATAATGATCAACTCGATACTCCCTAGCCCCCAACAGCCTTTTTTTTCATAACACTTTAACCAGAGTGACGGGAGAGCGGCATTTCAGAAAACGTGCTTATCTCGGCGAGAAAAAGCGATTTCGGCAATAAAATTTAAAACGCGTGTAAAACATAAACCAAACGATGAAATTGGTTATTTCTTCATGTATAATGATCAACTCGATACTCCCTAGCCCCCAACAGCCTTTTTTTTCATAACACTTTAACCAGAGTGACGGGAGAGCGGCATTTCAGAAAACGTGCTTATCTCGGCGAGAAAAAGCGATTTCGGCAATAAAATTTAAAACGCGTGTAAAACATAAACCAAACGATGAAATTGGTTATTTCTTCATGTATAATGATCAACTCGATACTCCCTAGCCCCCAACAGCCTTTTTTTTCATAACACTTTAACCAGAGTGACGGGAGAGCGGCATTTCAGAAAACGTGCTTATCTCGGCGAGAAAAAGCGATTTCGGCAATAAAATTTAAAACGCGTGTAAAACATAAACCAAACGATGAAATTGGTTATTTCTTCATGTATAATGATCAACTCGATACTCCCTAGCCCCCAACAGCCTTTTTTTTCATAACACTTTAACCAGAGTGACGGGAGAGCGGCATTTCAGAAAACGTGCTTATCTCGGCGAGAAAAAGCGATTTCGGCAATAAAATTTAAAACGCGTGTAAAACATAAACCAAACGGTGAAATTGGTTATTTCTTCATGTATAATGATCAACTCGATACTCCCTAGCCCCCAACAGCCTTTTTTTTCATAACACTTTAACCAGAGTGACGGGAGAGCGGCATTTCAGAAAACGTGCTTATCTCGGCGAGAAAAAGCGATTTCGGCAATAAAATTTAAAACGCGTGTAAAACATAAACCAAACGATGAAATTGGTTATTTCTTCATGTATAATGATCAACTCGATACTCCCTAGCCCCCAACAGCCTTTTTTTTTCATAACACTTTAACCAGAGTGACGGGAGAGCGGCATTTCAGAAAACGTGCTTATCTCGGCGAGAAAAAGCGATTTCGGCAATAAAATTTAAAACGCGTGTAAAACATAAACCAAACGATGAAATTGGTTATTTCTTCATGTATAATGATCAACTCGATACTCCCTAGCCCCCAATAGCCTTTTTTTTCATAACACTTTAACCAGAGTCACGGGAGAGCGGCATTTCAGAAAACGTGCTTATCTCGGCGAGAAAAAGCGATTTCGGCAATAACATTTAAAACGCGTGTAAAACATAAACCAAACGATGAAATTGGTTATTTCTTCATGTATAATGATCAACTCGATACTCCCTAGCCCCCAACAGCCTTTTTTTTCATAACACTTTAACCAGAGTGACGGGAGAGCGGCATTTCAGAAAACGTGCTTATCTCGGCGAGAAAAAGCGATTTCGGCAATAAAATTTAAAACGCGTGTAAAACATAAACCAAACGATGAAATTGGTTATTTCTTCATGTATAATGATCAACTCGATACTCCCTAGCCCCCAACAGCCTTTTTTTTCATAACACTTTAACCAGAGTGACGGGAGAGCGGCATTTCAGAAAACGTGCTTATCTCGGCGAGAAAAAGCGATTTCGGCAATAAAATTTAAAACGCGTGTAAAACATAAACCAAACAATGAAATTGGTTATTTCTTCATGTATAATGATCAACTCGATACTCCCTAGCCCCCAACAGCCTTTTTTTTCATAACACTTTAACCAGAGTGACGGGAGAGCGGCATTTCAGAAAACGTGCTTATCTCGGCGAGAAAAAGCGATTTCGGCAATAAAATTTAAAACGCGTGTAAAACATAAACCAAACGATGAAATTGGTTATTTCTTCATGTATAATGATCAACTCGATACTCCCTAGCCCCCAACAGCCTTTTTTTTCATAACACTTTAACCAGAGTGACGGGAGAGCGGCATTTCAGAAAACGTGCTTATCTCGGCGAGAAAAAGCGATTTCGGCAATAAAATTTAAAACGCGTGTAAAACATAAACCAAACGATGAAATTGGTTATTTCTTCATGTATAATGATCAACTCGATACTCCCTAGCCCCCAATAGCCTTTTTTTTCATAACACTTTAACCAGAGTCACGGGAGAGCGGCATTTCAGAAAACGTGCTTATCTCGGCGAGAAAAAGCGATTTCGGCAATAAAATTTAAAACGCGTGTAAAACATAAACCAAACGATGAAATTGGTTATTTCTTCATGTATAATGATCAACTCGATACTCCCTAGCCCCCAACAGCCTTTTTTTTCATAACACTTTAACCAGAGTGACGGGAGAGCGGCATTTCAGAAAACGTGCTTATCTCGGCGAGAAAAAGCGATTTCGGCAATAAAATTTAAAACGCGTGTAAAACATAAACCAAACGATGAAATTGGTTATTTCTTCATGTATAATGATCAACTCGATACTCCCTATCCCCCAACAGCCTTTTTTTTCATAACACTTTAACCAGAGTGACGGGAGAGCGGCATTTCAGAAAACGTGCTTATCTCGGCGAGAAAAAGCGATTTCGGCAATAAAATTTAAAACGCGTGTAAAACATAAACCAAACGATGAAATTGGTTATTTCTTCATGTATAATGATCAACTCGATACTCCCTAGCCCCCAACAGCCTTTTTTTTCATAACACTTTAACCAGAGTGACGGGAGAGCGGCATTTCAGAAAACGTGCTTATCTCGGCGAGAAAAAGCGATTTCGGCAATAAAATTTAAAACGCGTGTAAAACATAAACCAAACGATGAAATTGGTTATTTCTTCATGTATAATGATCAACTCGATACTCCCTAGCCCCCAACAGCCTTTTTTTTCATAACACTTTAACCAGAGTGACGGGAGAGCGGCATTTCAGAAAACGTGCTTATCTCGGCGAGAAAAAGCGATTTCGGCAATAAAATTTAAAACGCGTGTAAAACATAAACCAAACGATGAAATTGGTTATTTCTTCATGTATAATGATCAACTCGATACTCCCTAGCCCCCAACAGCCTTTTTTTTCATAACACTTTAACCAGAGTGACGGGAGAGCGGCATTTCAGAAAACGTGCTTATCTCGGCGAGAAAAAGCGATTTCGGCAATAAAATTTAAAACGCGTGTAAAACATAAACCAAACAATGAAATTGGTTATTTCTTCATGTATAATGATCAACTCGATACTCCCTAGCCCCCAACAGCCTTTTTTTTCATAACACTTTAACCAGAGTGACGGGAGAGCGGCATTTCAGAAAACGTGCTTATCTCGGCGAGAAAAAGCGATTTCGGCAATAAAATTTAAAACGCGTGTAAAACATAAACCAAACGATGAAATTGGTTATTTCTTCATGTATAATGATCAACTCGATACTCCCTAGCCCCCAACAGCCTTTTTTTTCATAACACTTTAACCAGAGTGACGGGAGAGCGGCATTTCAGAAAACGTGCTTATCTCGGCGAGAAAAAGCGATTTCGGCAATAAAATTTAAAACGCGTGTAAAACATAAACCAAACGATGAAATTGGTTATTTCTTCATGTATAATGATCAACTCGATACTCCCTAGCCCCCAACAGCCTTTTTTTTCATAACACTTTAACCAGAGTGACGGGAGAGCGGCATTTCAGAAAACGTGCTTATCTCGGCGAGAAAAAGCGATTTCGGCAATAAAATTTAAAACGCGTGTAAAACATAAACCAAACGATGAAATTGGTTATTTCTTCATGTATAATGATCAACTCGATACTCCCTAGCCCCCAACAGCCTTTTTTTTCATAACACTTTAACCAGAGTGACGGGAGAGCGGCATTTCAGAAAACGTGCTTATCTCGGCGAGAAAAAGCGATTTCGGCAATAAAATTTAAAACGCGTGTAAAACATAAACCAAACGATGAAATTGGTTATTTCTTCATGTATAATGATCAACTCGAGTCGAGCTCCAGGGAGAGAGGCTGATTTTTCGCTTTTTGAGGCCGACCGACGAACCGGCGCGGGGCGGACTCAAAAGCCCGCAGAGCCGTAGGCACTTAGAAAAGTTTCGCCTTTGGCTGTGAGCTCCAGGGGAGAGGCTGGTTTTGCGTTATTTTAGGCCGGCTGGAGAACCGGCGCGGGTCGGACGCACAATCCCCGCAGAGCCGTGGGCACTTAGAAATGTTTTGCCAAGTTGGCTCTGAGCGCCTGGTACCTAATATGGAAGTATAGAGGCCGACTTTCGGGCAAGATCACGCCGCGTTAGGCTTCCAGGACCCCGGCTAAGCAATTTTACCGGGCCGCCCGGTTCTTTTTTTGAACCAGCCCGGTTCTTTTTACACTTCCAGCTGGAGCTCAGCAGCGGCTTTTTGCGCAAGATCACGCCGGGTTAGGCTTCCAGGACCTCGGCTAAGCAATTCTACCGGGCCGCCCGGTTCTTTTTTTGAACCAGCCCGGTTCTTTTTACACTTCCAGCTGGAGCTCACGAGCGGCTTTTTGGACAAGATCACGCCGTGTTAGGCTTCCAGAGCCCCGGCTAAGCAATTTTACCGGCCCGCCCGGTTCTTTTTTTTAACCAGCCCGGTTCTTTTTACACTTCCAGCTGGAGCTCAGCAGCGGGTTTTTGGACAAGATCACGCCGTGTTAGGCTTCCAGAGCCCCGGCTAAGCAATTTTACAGGGTCGCCCGGTTCTTTTTTTTAACCAGCCCGGTTTTTTTTACACTTCCAGCTGGAGCTCAGCAGCGGCTTTTTGCACAGTATCACGCCGGGTTAGGCTTCCAGAGCCCCGGCTAAGCAATTTTACCGGGCCGCCCGGTTCTTTTTTTTAACCAGCCCGGTTCTTTTTACACTTCCAGCTGGAGCTCAGCAGCGGCTTTTTGGACAAGATCACGCCGTGTTAGGCTTCCAGAGCCCCGGCTAAGCAATTTTACCGGGTCGCCCGGTTCTTTTTTTTAACCAGCCCGGTTCTTTTTACACTTCCAGCTGGAGCTCAGCAGCGGCTTTTTGGACAAGATCACGCCGTGATAGGCTTCCAGAGCCCCGGCTAAGCAATTTTACCGGGTCGCCCGGTTCTTTTTTTAACCAGCCCGGTTCTTTTTACACTTCCAGCTGGAGCTCAGCATCGTGTAAAACATAAACCAAACGATGAAATTGGTTATTTCTTCATGTATAATGATCAACTCGATACTCCCTAGCCCCCAACAGCCTTTTTTTTCATAACACTTTAACCAGAGTGACGGGAGAGCGGCATTTCAGAAAACGTGCTTATCTCGGCGAGAAAAAGCGATTTCGGCAATAAAATTTAAAACGCGTGTAAAACATAAACCAAACAATGAAATTGGTTATTTCTTCATGTATAATGATCAACTCGATACTCCCTAGCCCCCAACAGCCTTTTTTTTCATAACACTTTAACCAGAGTGACGGGAGAGCGGCATTTCAGAAAACGTGCTTATCTCGGCGAGAAAAAGCGATTTCGGCAATAAAATTTAAAACGCGTGTAAAACATAAACCAAACGATGAAATTGGTTATTTCTTCATGTATAATGATCAACTCGATACTCCCTAGCCCCCAACAGCCTTTTTTTTCATAACACTTTAACCAGAGTGACGGGAGAGCGGCATTTCAGAAAACGTGCTTATCTCGGCGAGAAAAAGCGATTTCGGCAATAAAATTTAAAACGCGTGTAAAACATAAACCAAACGATGAAATTGGTTATTTTTTCATGTATAATGATCAACTCGATACTCCCTAGCCCCCAACAGCCTTTTTTTTCATAACACTTTAACCAGAGTGACGGGAGAGCGGCATTTCAGAAACGTGCTTATCTCGGCGAGAAAAAGCGATTTCGGCAATAAAATTTAAAACGCGTGTAAAACATAAACCAAACGATGAAATTGGTTATTTCTTCATGTATAATGATCAACTCGATACTCCCTAGCCCCCAACAGCCTTTTTTTTCATAACACTTTAACCAGAGTGACGGGAGAGCGGCATTTCAGAAAACGTGCTTATCTCGGCGAGAAAAAGCGATTTCGGCAATAAAATTTAAAACGCGTGTAAAACATAAACCAAACGATGAAATTGGTTATTTCTTCATGTATAATGATCAACTCGATACTCCCTAGCCCCCAACAGCCTTTTTTTTCATAACACTTTAACCAGAGTGACGGGAGAGCGGCATTTCAGAAAACGTGCTTATCTCGGCGAGAAAAAGCGATTTCGGCAATAAAATTTAAAACGCGTGTAAAACATAAACCAAACGATGAAATTGGTTATTTCTTCATGTATAATGATCAACTCGATACTCCCTAGCCCCCAACAGCCTTTTTTTTCATAACACTTTAACCAGAGTGACGGGAGAGCGGCATTTCAGAAAACGTGCTTATCTCGGCGAGAAAAAGCGATTTCGGCAATAAAATTTAAAACGCGTGTAAAACATAAACCAAACGATGAAATTGGTTATTTCTTCATGTATAATGATCAACTCGATACTCCCTAGCCCCCAACAGCCTTTTTTTTCATAACACTTTAACCAGAGTGACGGGAGAGCGGCATTTCAGAAAACGTGCTTATCTCGGCGAGAAAAAGCGATTTCGGCAATAAAATTTAAAACGCGTGTAAAACATAAACCAAACGGTGAAATTGGTTATTTCTTCATGTATAATGATCAACTCGATACTCCCTAGCCCCCAACAGCCTTTTTTTTCATAACACTTTAACCAGAGTGACGGGAGAGCGGCATTTCAGAAAACGTGCTTATCTCGGCGAGAAAAAGCGATTTCGGCAATAAAATTTAAAACGCGTGTAAAACATAAACCAAACGATGAAATTGGTTATTTCTTCATGTATAATGATCAACTCGATACTCCCTAGCCCCCAACAGCCTTTTTTTTCATAACACTTTAACCAGAGTGACGGGAGAGCGGCATTTCAGAAAACGTGCTTATCTCGGCGAGAAAAAGCGATTTCGGCAATAAAATTTAAAACGCGTGTAAAACATAAACCAAACGGTGAAATTGGTTATTTCTTCATGTATAATGATCAACTCGATACTCCCTAGCCCCCAACAGCCTTTTTTTTCATAACACTTTAACCAGAGTGACGGGAGAGCGGCATTTCAGAAAACGTGCTTATCTCGGCGAGAAAAAGCGATTTCGGCAATAAAATTTAAAACGCGTGTAAAACATAAACCAAACGATGAAATTGGTTATTTCTTCATGTATAATGATCAACTCGATACTCCCTAGCCCCCAACAGCCTTTTTTTTCATAACACTTTAACCAGAGTGACGGGAGAGCGGCATTTCAGAAAACGTGCTTATCTCGGCGAGAAAAAGCGATTTCGGCAATAAAATTTAAAACGCGTGTAAAACATAAACCAAACGGTGAAATTGGTTATTTCTTCATGTATAATGATCAACTCGATACTCCCTTGCCCCCAACAGCCTTTTTTTTCATAACACTTTAACCAGAGTGACGGGAGAGCGGCATTTCAGAAAACGTGCTTATCTCGGCGAGAAAAAGCGATTTCGGCAATAAAATTTAAAACGCGTGTAAAACATAAACCAAACGATGAAATTGGTTATTTCTTCATGTATAATGATCAACTCGATACTCCCTAGTCCCCAACAGCCTTTTTTTTTCATAACACTTTAACCAGAGTGACGGGAGAGCGGCATTTCAGAAAACGTGCTTATCTCGGCGAGAAAAAGCGATTTCGGCAATAAAATTTAAAACGCGTGTAAAACATAAACCAAACGATGAAATTGGTTATTTCTTCATGTATAATGATCAACTCGATACTCCCTAGCCCCCAATAGCCTTTTTTTTCATAACACTTTAACCAGAGTCACGGGAGAGCGGCATTTCAGAAAACGTGCTTATCTCGGCGAGAAAAAGCGATTTCGGCAATAACATTTAAAACGCGTGTAAAACATAAACCAAACGATGAAATTGGTTATTTCTTCATGTATAATGATCAACTCGATACTCCCTAGCCCCCAACAGCCTTTTTTTTCATAACACTTTAACCAGAGTGACGGGAGAGCGGCATTTCAGAAAACGTGCTTATCTCGGCGAGAAAAAGCGATTTCGGCAATAAAATTTAAAACGCGTGTAAAACATAAACCAAACAATGAAATTGGTTATTTCTTCATGTATAATGATCAACTCGATACTCCCTAGCCCCCAACAGCCTTTTTTTTCATAACACTTTAACCAGAGTGACGGGAGAGCGGCATTTCAGAAAACGTGCTTATCTCGGCGAGAAAAAGCGATTTCGGCAATAAAATTTAAAACGCGTGTAAAACATAAACCAAACGATGAAATTGGTTATTTCTTCATGTATAATGATCAACTCGATACTCCCTAGCCCCCAACAGCCTTTTTTTTCATAACACTTTAACCAGAGTGACGGGAGAGCGGCATTTCAGAAAACGTGCTTATCTCGGCGAAAAAAAGCGATTTCGGCAATAAAATTTAAAACGCGTGTAAAACATAAACCAAACGATGAAATTGGTTATTTCTTCATGTATAATGATCAACTCGATACTCCCTAGCCCCCAATAGCCTTTTTTTTCATAACACTTTAACCAGAGTGACGGGAGAGCGGCATTTCAGAAAACGTGCTTATCTCGGCGAGAAAAAGCGATTTCGGCAATAAAATTTAAAACGCGTGTAAAACATAAACCAATCGATGAAATTGGTTATTTCTTCATGTATAATGATCAACTCGATACTCCCTAGCCCCCAACAGCCTTTTTTTTCATAACACTTTAACCAGAGTGACGGGAGAGCGGCATTTCAGAAAACGTGCTTATCTCGGCGAGAAAAAGCGATTTCGGCAATAAAATTTAAAACGCGTGTAAAACATAAACCAAACGATGAAATTGGTTATTTCTTCATGTATAATGATCAACTCGATACTCCCTAGCCCCCAATAGCCTTTTTTTTCATAACACTTTAACCAGAGTCACGGGAGAGCGGCATTTCAGAAAACGTGCTTATCTCGGCGAGAAAAAGCGATTTCGGCAATAACATTTAAAACGCGTGTAAAACATAAACCAAACGATGAAATTGGTTATTTCTTCATGTATAATGATCAACTCGATACTCCCTAGCCCCCAACAGCCTTTTTTTTCATAACACTTTAACCAGAGTGACGGGAGAGCGGCATTTCAGAAAACGTGCTTATCTCGGCGAGAAAAAGCGATTTCGGCAATAAAATTTAAAACGCGTGTAAAACATAAACCAAACGATGAAATTGGTTATTTCTTCATGTATAATGATCAACTCGATACTCCCTAGCCCCCAACAGCCTTTTTTTTCATAACACTTTAACCAGAGTGACGGGAGAGCGGCATTTCAGAAAACGTGCTTATCTCGGCGAGAAAAAGCGATTTCGGCAATAAAATTTAAAACGCGTGTAAAACATAAACCAAACGATGAAATTGGTTATTTCTTCATGTATAATGATCAACTCGATACTCCCTAGCCCCCAACAGCCTTTTTTTTCATAACACTTTAACCAGAGTGACGGGAGAGCGGCATTTCAGAAAACGTGCTTATCTCGGCGAGAAAAAGCGATTTCGGCAATAAAATTTAAAACGCGTGTAAAACATAAACCAAACGATGAAATTGGTTATTTCTTCATGTATAATGATCAACTCGATACTCCCTAGCCCCCAACAGCCTTTTTTTTCATAACACTTTAACCAGAGTGACGGGAGAGCGGCATTTCAGAAAACGTGCTTATCTCGGCGAGAAAAAGCGATTTCGGCAATAAAATTTAAAACGCGTGTAAAACATAAACCAAACGATGAAATTGGTTATTTCTTCATGTATAATGATCAACTCGATACTCCCTAGCCCCCAACAGCCTTTTTTTCATAACACTTTAACCAGAGTGACGGGAGAGCGGCATTTCAGAAAACGTGCTTATCTCGGCGAGAAAAAGCGATTTCGGCAATAAAATTTAAAACGCGTGTAAAACATAAACCAAACAATGAAATTGGTTATTTCTTCATGTATAATGATCAACTCGATACTCCCTAGCCCCCAACAGCCTTTTTTTTCATAACACTTTAACCAGAGTGACGGGAGAGCGGCATTTCAGAAAACGTGCTTATCTCGGCGAGAAAAAGCGATTTCGGCAATAAAATTTAAAACGCGTGTAAAACATAAACCAAACGATGAAATTGGTTATTTCTTCATGTATAATGATCAACTCGATACTCCCTAGCCCCCAACAGCCTTTTTTTTCATAACACTTTAACCAGAGTGACGGGAGAGCGGCATTTCAGAAAACGTGCTTATCTCGGCGAGAAAAAGCGATTTCGGCAATAAAATTTAAAACGCGTGTAAAACATAAACCAAACGATGAAATTGGTTATTTCTTCATGTATAATGATCAACTCGATACTCCCTAGCCCCCAATAGCCTTTTTTTTCATAACACTTTAACCAGAGTCACGGGAGAGCGGCATTTCAGAAAACGTGCTTATCTCGGCGAGAAAAAGCGATTTCGGCAATAAAATTTAAAACGCGTGTAAAACATAAACCAAACGATGAAATTGGTTATTTCTTCATGTATAATGATCAACTCGATACTCCCTAGCCCCCAACAGCCTTTTTTTTCATAACACTTTAACCAGAGTGACGGGAGAGCGGCATTTCAGAAAACGTGCTTATCTCGGCGAGAAAAAGCGATTTCGGCAATAAAATTTAAAACGCGTGTAAAACATAAACCAAACGATGAAATTGGGTATTTCTTCATGTATAATGATCAACTCGATACTCCCTAGCCCCCAACAGCCTTTTTTTTCATAACACTTTAACCAGAGTGACGGGAGAGCGGCATTTCAGAAAACGTGCTTATCTCGGCGAGAAAAAGCGATTTCGGCAATAAAATTTAAAACGCGTGTAAAACATAAACCAAACGATGAAATTGGTTATTTCTTCATGTATAATGATCAACTCGATACTCCCTAGCCCCCAACAGCCTTTTTTTTCATAACACTTTAACCAGAGTGACGGGAGAGCGGCATTTCAGAAAACGTGCTTATCTCGGCGAGAAAAAGCGATTTCGGCAATAAAATTTAAAACGCGTGTAAAACATAAACCAAACGATGAAATTGGTTATTTCTTCATGTATAATGATCAACTCGATACTCCCTAGCCCCCAACAGCCTTTTTTTTCATAACACTTTAACCAGAGTGACGGGAGAGCGGCATTTCAGAAAACGTGCTTATCTCGGCGAGAAAAAGCGATTTCGGCAATAAAATTTAAAACGCGTGTAAAACATAAACCAAACGATGAAATTGGTTATTTCTTCATGTATAATGATCAACTCGATACTCCCTAGCCCCCAACAGCCTTTTTTTTCATAACACTTTAACCAGAGTGACGGGAGAGCGGCATTTCAGAAAACGTGCTTATCTCGGCGAGAAAAAGCGATTTCGGCAATAAAATTTAAAACGCGTGTAAAACATAAACCAAACGATGAAATTGGTTATTTCTTCATGTATAATGATCAACTCGATACTCCCTAGCCCCCAACAGCCTTTTTTTTCATAACACTTTAACCAGAGTGACGGGAGAGCGGCATTTCAGAAAACGTGCTTATCTCGGCGAGAAAAAGCGATTTCGGCAATAAAATTTAAAACGCGTGTAAAACATAAACCAAACGATGAAATTGGTTATTTCTTCATGTATAATGATCAACTCGATACTCCCTAGCCCCCAACAGCCTTTTTTTTCATAACACTTTAACCAGAGTGACGGGAGAGCGGCATTTCAGAATACGTGCTTATCTCGGCGAGAAAAAGCGATTTCGGCAATAAAATTTAAAACGCGT
Source organism: Syngnathus leptorhynchus (assembly GCF_054491065.1). NCBI lineage: Eukaryota > Metazoa > Chordata > Actinopteri > Syngnathiformes > Syngnathidae > Syngnathus > Syngnathus leptorhynchus. The sequence continues at coordinate 178,894 of NW_028232089.1, read as the reverse complement.
GTAAAACATAAACCAAACAATGAAATTGGTTATTTCTTCATGTATAATGATCAACTCGATACTCCCTAGCCCCCAACAGCCTTTTTTTTCATAACACTTTAACCAGAGTGACGGGAGAGCGGCATTTCAGAAAACGTGCTTATCTCGGCGAGAAAAAGCGATTTCGGCAATAAAATTTAAAACGCGTGTAAAACATAAACCAAACGATGAAATTGGTTATTTCTTCATGTATAATGATCAACTCGATACTCCCTAGCCCCCAACAGCCTTTTTTTTCATAACACTTTAACCAGAGTGACGGGAGAGCGGCATTTCAGAAAACGTGCTTATCTCGGCGAGAAAAAGCGATTTCGGCAATAAAATTTAAAACGCGTGTAAAACATAAACCAAACGATGAAATTGGTTATTTCTTCATGTATAATGATCAACTCAATACTCCCTAGCCCCCAACAGCCTTTTTTTTCATAACACTTTAACCAGAGTGACGGGAGAGCGGCATTTCAGAAAACGTGCTTATCTCGGCGAGAAAAAGCGATTTCGGCAATAAAATTTAAAACGCGTGTAAAACATAAACCAAACGATGAAATTGGTTATTTCTTCATGTATAATGATCAACTCGATACTCCCTAGCCCCCAACAGCCTTTTTTTTCATAACACTTTAACCAGAGTGACGGGAGAGCGGCATTTCAGAAAACGTGCTTATCTCGGCGAGAAAAAGCGATTTCGGCAATAAAATTTAAAACGCGTGTAAAACATAAACCAAACGATGAAATTGGTTATTTCTTCATGTATAATGATCAACTCGATACTCCCTAGCCCCCAACAGCCTTTTTTTTCATAACACTTTAACCAGAGTGACGGGAGAGCGGCATTTCAGAAAACGTGCTTATCTCGGCGAGAAAAAGCGATTTCGGCAATAAAATTTAAAACGCGTGTAAAACATAAACCAAACGATGAAATTGGTTATTTCTTCATGTATAATGATCAACTCGATACTCCCTAGCCCCCAACAGCCTTTTTTTTCATAACACTTTAACCAGAGTGACGGGAGAGCGGCATTTCAGAAAACGTGCTTATCTCGGCGAGAAAAAGCGATTTCGGCAATAAAATTTAAAACGCGTGTAAAACATAAACCAAACGATGAAATTGGTTATTTCTTCATGTATAATGATCAACTCGATACTCCCTAGCCCCCAACAGCCTTTTTTTTCATAACACTTTAACCAGAGTGACGGGAGAGCGGCATTTCAGAAAACGTGCTTATCTCGGCGAGAAAAAGCGATTTCGGCAATAAAATTTAAAACGCGTGTAAAACATAAACCAAACGATGAAATTGGTTATTTCTTCATGTATAATGATCAACTCGATACTCCCTAGCCCCCAACAGCCTTTTTTTTCATAACACTTTAACCAGAGTGACGGGAGAGCGGCATTTCAGAAAACGTGCTTATCTCGGCGAGAAAAAGCGATTTCGGCAATAAAATTTAAAACGCGTGTAAAACATAAACCAAACGGTGAAATTGGTTATTTCTTCATGTATAATGATCAACTCGATACTCCCTAGCCCCCAACAGCCTTTTTTTTCATAACACTTTAACCAGAGTGACGGGAGAGCGGCATTTCAGAAAACGTGCTTATCTCGGCGAGAAAAAGCGATTTCGGCAATAAAATTTAAAACGCGTGTAAAACATAAAACAAACGATGAAATTGGTTATTTCTTCATGTATAATGATCAACTCGATACTCCCTAGCCCCCAACAGCCTTTTTTTTTCATAACACTTTAACCAGAGTGACGGGAGAGCGGCATTTCAGAAAACGTGCTTATCTCGGCGAGAAAAAGCGATTTCGGCAATAAAATTTAAAACGCGTGTAAAACATAAACCAAACGATGAAATTGGTTATTTCTTCATGTATAATGATCAACTCGATACTCCCTAGCCCCCAATAGCCTTTTTTTTCATAACACTTTAACCAGAGTCACGGGAGAGCGGCATTTCAGAAAACGTGCTTATCTCGGCGAGAAAAAGCGATTTCGGCAATAACATTTAAAACGCGTGTAAAACATAAACCAAACGATGAAATTGGTTATTTCTTCATGTATAATGATCAACTCGATACTCCCTAGCCCCCAACAGCCTTTTTTTTCATAACACTTTAACCAGAGTGACGGGAGAGCGGCATTTCAGAAAACGTGCTTATCTCGGCGAGAAAAAGCGATTTCGGCAATAAAATTTAAAACGCGTGTAAAACATAAACCAAACGATGAAATTGGTTATTTCTTCATGTATAATGATCAACTCGATACTCCCTAGCCCCCAACAGCCTTTTTTTTCATAACACTTTAACCAGAGTGACGGGAGAGCGGCATTTCAGAAAACGTGCTTATCTCGGCGAGAAAAAGCGATTTCGGCAATAAAATTTAAAACGCGTGTAAAACATAAACCAAACGATGAAATTGGTTATTTCTTCATGTATAATGATCAACTCGATACTCCCTAGCCCCCAACAGCCTTTTTTTTCATAACACTTTAACCAGAGTGACGGGAGAGCGGCATTTCAGAAAACGTGCTTATCTCGGCGAGAAAAAGCGATTTCGGCAATAAAATTTAAAACGCGTGTAAAACATAAACCAAACGATGAAATTGGTTATTTCTTCATGTATAATGATCAACTCGATACTCCCTAGCCCCCAATAGCCTTTTTTTTCATAACACTTTAACCAGAGTCACGGGAGAAAGGCATTTCAGAAAACGTGCCTATCTCGGCGAGAAAAAGCGATTTCGGCAATAAAATTTAAAACGCGTGTAAAACATAAACCAAACGATGAAATTGGTTATTTCTTCATGTATAATGATCAACTCGATACTCCCTAGCCCCCAACAGCCTTTTTTTTCATAACACTTTAACCAGAGTGACGGGAGAGCGGCATTTCAGAAAACGTGCTTATCTCGGCGAGAAAAAGCGATTTCGGCAATAAAATTTAAAACGCGTGTAAAACATAAACCAAACGATGAAATTGGTTATTTCTTCATGTATAATGATCAACTCGATACTCCCTAGCCCCCAACAGCCTTTTTTTTCATAACACTTTAACCAGAGTGACGGGAGAGCGGCATTTCAGAAAACGTGCTTATCTCGGCGAGAAAAAGCGATTTCGGCAATAAAATTTAAAACGCGTGTAAAACATAAACCAAACGATGAAATTGGTTATTTCTTCATGTATAATGATCAACTCGATACTCCCTAGCCCCCAACAGCCTTTTTTTTTCATAACACTTTAACCAGAGTGACGGGAGAGCGGCATTTCAGAAAACGTGCTTATCTCGGCGAGAAAAAGCGATTTCGGCAATAAAATTTAAAACGCGTGTAAAACATAAACCAGACGATGAAATTGGTTATTTCTTCATGTATAATGATCAACTCGATACTCCCTAGCCCCCAACAGCCTTTTTTTTCATAACACTTTAACCAGAGTGACGGGAGAGCGGCATTTCAGAAAACGTGCTTATCTCGGCGAGAAAAAGCGATTTCGGCAATAAAATTTAAAACGCGTGTAAAACATAAACCAAACGATGAAATTGGTTATTTCTTCATGTATAATGATCAACTCGATACTCCCTAGCCCCCAACAGCCTTTTTTTTCATAACACTTTAACCAGAGTGACGGGAGAGCGGCATTTCAGAAAACGTGCTTATCTCGGCGAGAAAAAGCGATTTCGGCAATAAAATTTAAAACGCGTGTAAAACATAAACCAAACGATGAAATTGGTTATTTCTTCATGTATAATGATCAACTCGAGTCGAGCTCCAGGGAGAGAGGCTGATTTTTCGCTTTTTGAGGCCGACCGACGAACCGGCGCGGGGCGGACTCAAAAGCCCGCAGAGCCGTAGGCACTTAGAAAAGTTTCGCCTTTGGCTGTGAGCTCCAGGGGAGAGGCTGGTTTTGCGTTATTTTAGGCCGGCTGGAGAACCGGCGCGGGTCGGACGCACAATCCCCGCAGAGCCGTGGGCACTTAGAAATTTTTTGCCAAGTTGGCTCTGAGCGCCTGGTACCTAATATGGAAGTATAGAGGCCGACTTTCGGGCAAGATCACGCCGCGTTAGGCTTCCAGGACCCCGGCTAAGCAATTTTACCGGGCCGCCCGGTTCTTTTTTTGAACCAGCCCGGTTCTTTTTACACTTCCAGCTGGAGCTCAGCAGCGGCTTTTTGCGCAAGATCACGCCGGGTTAGGCTTCCAGGACCTCGGCTAAGCAATTCTACCGGGCCGCCCGGTTCTTTTTTTGAACCAGCCCGGTTCTTTTTACACTTCCAGCTGGAGCTCACGAGCGGCTTTTTGGACAAGATCACGCCGTGTTAGGCTTCCAGAGCCCCGGCTAAGCAATTTTACCGGCCCGCCCGGTTCTTTTTTTTAACCAGCCCGGTTCTTTTTACACTTCCAGCTGGAGCTCAGCAGCGGGTTTTTGGACAAGATCACGCCGTGTTAGGCTTCCAGAGCCCCGGCTAAGCAATTTTACAGGGTCGCCCGGTTCTTTTTTTTAACCAGCCCGGTTTTTTTTACACTTCCAGCTGGAGCTCAGCAGCGGCTTTTTGCACAGTATCACGCCGGGTTAGGCTTCCAGAGCCCCGGCTAAGCAATTTTACCGGGCCGCCCGGTTCTTTTTTTTAACCAGCCCGGTTCTTTTTACACTTCCAGCTGGAGCTCAGCAGCGGCTTTTTGGACAAGATCACGCCGTGTTAGGCTTCCAGAGCCCCGGCTAAGCAATTTTACCGGGTCGCCCGGTTCTTTTTTTTAACCAGCCCGGTTCTTTTTACACTTCCAGCTGGAGCTCAGCAGCGGCTTTTTGGACAAGATCACGCCGTGATAGGCTTCCAGAGCCCCGGCTAAGCAATTTTACCGGGTCGCCCGGTTCTTTTTTTAACCAGCCCGGTTCTTTTTACACTTCCAGCTGGAGCTCAGCATCGTGTAAAACATAAACCAAACGATGAAATTGGTTATTTCTTCATGTATAATGATCAACTCGATACTCCCTAGCCCCCAACAGCCTTTTTTTTCATAACACTTTAACCAGAGTGACGGGAGAGCGGCATTTCAGAAAACGTGCTTATCTCGGCGAGAAAAAGCGATTTCGGCAATAAAATTTAAAACGCGTGTAAAACATAAACCAAACAATGAAATTGGTTATTTCTTCATGTATAATGATCAACTCGATACTCCCTAGCCCCCAACAGCCTTTTTTTTCATAACACTTTAACCAGAGTGACGGGAGAGCGGCATTTCAGAAAACGTGCTTATCTCGGCGAGAAAAAGCGATTTCGGCAATAAAATTTAAAACGCGTGTAAAACATAAACCAAACGATGAAATTGGTTATTTCTTCATGTATAATGATCAACTCGATACTCCCTAGCCCCCAACAGCCTTTTTTTTCATAACACTTTAACCAGAGTGACGGGAGAGCGGCATTTCAGAAAACGTGCTTATCTCGGCGAGAAAAAGCGATTTCGGCAATAAAATTTAAAACGCGTGTAAAACATAAACCAAACGATGAAATTGGTTATTTCTTCATGTATAATGATCAACTCGATACTCCCTAGCCCCCAACAGCCTTTTTTTTCATAACACTTTAACCAGAGTGACGGGAGAGCGGCATTTCAGAAAACGTGCTTATCTCGGCGAGAAAAAGCGATTTCGGCAATAAAATTTAAAACGCGTGTAAAACATAAACCAAACGATGAAATTGGTTATTTCTTCATGTATAATGATCAACTCGATACTCCCTAGCCCCCAACAGCCTTTTTTTTCATAACACTTTAACCAGAGTGACGGGAGAGCGGCATTTCAGAAAACGTGCTTATCTCGGCGAGAAAAAGCGATTTCGGCAATAAAATTTAAAACGCGTGTAAAACATAAACCAAACGATGAAATTGGTTATTTCTTCATGTATAATGATCAACTCGATACTCCCTAGCCCCCAACAGCCTTTTTTTTCATAACACTTTAACCAGAGTGACGGGAGAGCGGCATTTCAGAAAACGTGCTTATCTCGGCGAGAAAAAGCGATTTCGGCAATAAAATTTAAAACGCGTGTAAAACATAAACCAAACGATGAAATTGGTTATTTCTTCATGTATAATGATCAACTCGATACTCCCTAGCCCCCAACAGCCTTTTTTTTCATAACACTTTAACCAGAGTGACGGGAGAGCGGCATTTCAGAAAACGTGCTTATCTCGGCGAGAAAAAGCGATTTCGGCAATAAAATTTAAAACGCGTGTAAAACATAAACCAAACGATGAAATTGGTTATTTCTTCATGTATAATGATCAACTCGATACTCCCTAGCCCCCAACAGCCTTTTTTTTCATAACACTTTAACCAGAGTGACGGGAGAGCGGCATTTCAGAAAACGTGCTTATCTCGGCGAGAAAAAGCGATTTCGGCAATAAAATTTAAAACGCGTGTAAAACATAAACCAAACGATGAAATTGGTTATTTCTTCATGTATAATGATCAACTCGATACTCCCTAGCCCCCAACAGCCTTTTTTTTCATAACACTTTAACCAGAGTGACGGGAGAGCGGCATTTCAGAAAACGTGCTTATCTCGGCGAGAAAAAGCGATTTCGGCAATAAAATTTAAAACGCGTGTAAAACATAAACCAAACGGTGAAATTGGTTATTTCTTCATGTATAATGATCAACTCGATACTCCCTAGCCCCCAACAGCCTTTTTTTTCATAACACTTTAACCAGAGTGACGGGAGAGCGGCATTTCAGAAAACGTGCTTATCTCGGCGAGAAAAAGCGATTTCGGCAATAAAATTTAAAACGCGTGTAAAACATAAACCAAACGATGAAATTGGTTATTTCTTCATGTATAATGATCAACTCGATACTCCCTAGCCCCCAACAGCCTTTTTTTTCATAACACTTTAACCAGAGTGACGGGAGAGCGGCATTTCAGAAAACGTGCTTATCTCGGCGAGAAAAAGCGATTTCGGCAATAAAATTTAAAACGCGTGTAAAACATAAACCAAACGGTGAAATTGGTTATTTCTTCATGTATAATGATCAACTCGATACTCCCTAGCCCCCAACAGCCTTTTTTTTCATAACACTTTAACCAGAGTGACGGGAGAGCGGCATTTCAGAAAACGTGCTTATCTCGGCGAGAAAAAGCGATTTCGGCAATAAAATTTAAAACGCGTGTAAAACATAAACCAAACGATGAAATTGGTTATTTCTTCATGTATAATGATCAACTCGATACTCCCTAGCCCCCAACAGCCTTTTTTTTCATAACACTTTAACCAGAGTGACGGGAGAGCGGCATTTCAGAAAACGTGCTTATCTCGGCGAGAAAAAGCGATTTCGGCAATAAAATTTAAAACGCGTGTAAAACATAAACCAAACGATGAAATTGGTTATTTCTTCATGTATAATGATCAACTCGATACTCCCTAGCCCCAACAGCCTTTTTTTTCATAACACTTTAACCAGAGTGACGGGAGAGCGGCATTTCAGAAAACGTGCTTATCTCGGCGAGAAAAAGCGATTTCGGCAATAAAATTTAAAACGCGTGTAAAACATAAACCAAACGATGAAATTGGTTATTTCCTTCATGTATAATGATCAACTCGATACTCCCTAGCCCCCAACAGCCTTTTTTTTCATAACACTTTAACCAGAGTGACGGGAGAGAGCGGCATTTCAGAAAACGTGCTTATCTCGGCGAGAAAAAGCGATTTCGGCAATAAAATTTAAACGCGTGTAAAACATAAACCAAACGATGAAATTGGTTATTTCTTCATGTATAATGATCAACTCGATACTCCCTAGCCCCCAACAGCCTTTTTTTTCATAACACTTTAACCAGAGTGACGGTGAGAGCGGCATTTCAGAAAACGTGCTTATCTCGGCGAGAAAAAGCGATTTCGGCAATAAAATTTAAAACGCGTGTAAAACATAAACCAAACGATGAAATTGGTTATTTCTTCATGTATAATGATCAACTCGATACTCCCTAGCCCCCAATAGCCTTTTTTTTTCATAACACTTTAACCAGAGTCACGGGAGAGCGGCATTTCAGAAAACGTGCTTATCTCGGCGAGAAAAAGCGATTTCGGCAATAAAATTTAAAACGCGTGTAAAACATAAACCAAACGATGAAATTGGTTATTTCTTCATGTATAATGATCAACTCGATACTCCCTAGCCCCCAACAGCCTTTTTTTTCATAACACTTTAACCAGAGTGACGGGAGAGCGGCATTTCAGAAAACGTGCTTATCTCGGCGAGAAAAAGCGATTTCGGCAATAAAATTTAAAACGCGTGTAAAACATAAACCAAACGATGAAATTGGTTATTTCTTCATGTATAATGATCAACTCGATACTCCCTAGCCCCAACAGCCTTTTTTTTCATAACACTTTAACCAGAGTGACGGGAGAGCGGCATTTCAGAAAACGTGCTTATCTCGGCGAGAAAAAGCGATTTCGGCAATAAAATTTAAAACGCGTGTAAAACATAAACCAAACGATGAAATTGGTTATTTCTTCATGTATAATGATCAACTCGATACTCCCTAGCCCCCAACAGCCTTTTTTTTCATAACACTTTAACCAGAGTGACGGGAGAGCGGCATTTCAGAAAACGTGCTTATCTCGGCGAGAAAAAGCGATTTCGGCAATAAAATTTAAAACGCGTGTAAAACATAAACCAAACGATGAAATTGGTTATTTCTTCATGTATAATGATCAACTCGATACTCCCTAGCCCCCAACAGCCTTTTTTTTCATAACACTTTAACCAGAGTGACGGGAGAGCGGCATTTCAGAAAACGTGCTTATCTCGGCGAGAAAAAGCGATTTCGGCAATAAAATTTAAAACGCGTGTAAAACATAAACCAAACGATGAAATTGGTTATTTCTTCATGTATAATGATCAACTCGATACTCCCTAGCCCCCAACAGCCTTTTTTTTCATAACACTTTAACCAGAGTGACGGGAGAGCGGCATTTCAGAAAACGTGCTTATCTCGGCGAGAAAAAGCGATTTCGGCAATAAAATTTAAAACGCGTGTAAAACATAAACCAAACGATGAAATTGGTTATTTCTTCATGTATAATGATCAACTCGATACTCCCTAGCCCCCAACAGCCTTTTTTTTCATAACACTTTAACCAGAGTGACGGGAGAGCGGCATTTCAGAAAACGTGCTTATCTCGGCGAGAAAAAGCGATTTCGGCAATAAAATTTAAAACGCGTGTAAAACATAAACCAAACGATGAAATTGGTTATTTCTTCATGTATAATGATCAACTCGATACTCCCTAGCCCCCAACAGCCTTTTTTTTCATAACACTTTAACCAGAGTGACGGGAGAGCGGCATTTCAGAAAACGTGCTTATCTCGGCGAGAAAAAGCGATTTCGGCAATAAAATTTAAAACGCGTGTAAAACATAAACCAAACGATGAAATTGGTTATTTCTTCATGTATAATGATCAACTCGATACTCCCTAGCCCCCAACAGCCTTTTTTTTCATAACACTTTAACCAGAGTGACGGGAGAGCGGCATTTCAGAAAACGTGCTTATCTCGGCGAGAAAAAGCGATTTCGGCAATAAAATTTAAAACGCGTGTAAAACATAAACCAAACGATGAAATTGGTTATTTCTTCATGTATAATGATCAACTCGATACTCCCTAGCCCCCAACAGCCTTTTTTTTCATAACACTTTAACCAGAGTGACGGGAGAGCGGCATTTCAGAAAACGTGCTTATCTCGGCGAGAAAAAGCGATTTCGGCAATAAAATTTAAAACGCGTGTAAAACATAAACCAAACGATGAAATTGGTTATTTCTTCATGTATAATGATCAACTCGATACTCCCTAGCCCCCAACAGCCTTTTTTTTCATAACACTTTAACCAGAGTGACGGGAGAGCGGCATTTCAGAAAACGTGCTTATCTCGGCGAGAAAAAGCGATTTCGGCAATAAAATTTAAAACGCGTGTAAAACATAAACCAAACGATGAAATTGGTTATTTCTTCATGTATAATGATCAACTCGATACTCCCTAGCCCCCAACAGCCTTTTTTTTCATAACACTTTAACCAGAGTGACGGGAGAGCGGCATTTCAGAAAACGTGCTTATCTCGGCGAGAAAAAGCGATTTCGGCAATAAAATTTAAAACGCGTGTAAAACATAAACCAAACGATGAAATTGGTTATTTCTTCATGTATAATGATCAACTCGATACTCCCTAGCCCCCAACAGCGCTTTTTTTTCATAACACTTTAACCAGAGTGACGGGAGAGCGGCATTTCAGAAAACGTGCTTATCTCGGCGAGAAAAAGCGATTTCGGCAATAAAATTTAAAACGCGTGTAAAACATAAACCAAACGATGAAATTGGTTATTTCTTCATGTATAATGATCAACTCGATACTCCCTAGCCCCCAACAGCCTTTTTTTTCATAACACTTTAACCAGAGTGACGGGAGAGCGGCATTTCAGAAAACGTGCTTATCTCGGCGAGAAAAAGCGATTTCGGCAATAAAATTTAAAACGCGTGTAAAACATAAACCAAACGATGAAATTGGTTATTTCTTCATGTATAATGATCAACTCGATACTCCCTAGCCCCCAACAGCCTTTTTTTTCATAACACTTTAACCAGAGTGACGGGAGAGCGGCATTTCAGAAAACGTGCTTATCTCGGCGAGAAAAAGCGATTTCGGCAATAAAATTTAAAACGCGTGTAAAACATAAACCAAACGATGAAATTGGTTATTTCTTCATGTATAATGATCAACTCGATACTCCCTAGCCCCCAACAGCCTTTTTTTTCATAACACTTTAACCAGAGTGACGGGAGAGCGGCATTTCAGAAAACGTGCTTATCTCGGCGAGAAAAAGCGATTTCGGCAATAAAATTTAAAACGCGTGTAAAACATAAACCAAACGATGAAATTGGTTATTTCTTCATGTATAATGATCAACTCGATACTCCCTAGCCCCCAACAGCCTTTTTTTTCATAACACTTTAACCAGAGTGACGGGAGAGCGGCATTTCAGAAAACGTGCTTATCTCGGCGAGAAAAAGCGATTTCGGCAATAAAATTTAAAACGCGTGTAAAACATAAACCAAACGATGAAATTGGTTATTTCTTCATGTATAATGATCAACTCGATACTCCCTAGCCCCCAACAGCCTTTTTTTTCATAACACTTTAACCAGAGTGACGGGAGAGCGGCATTTCAGAAAACGTGCTTATCTCGGCGAGAAAAAGCGATTTCGGCAATAAAATTTAAAACGCGTGTAAAACATAAACCAAACGATGAAATTGGTTATTTCTTCATGTATAATGATCAACTCGATACTCCCTAGCCCCCAACAGCCTTTTTTTTCATAACACTTTAACCAGAGTGACGGGAGAGCGGCATTTCAGAAAACGTGCTTATCTCGGCGAGAAAAAGCGATTTCGGCAATAAAATTTAAAACGCGTGTAAAACATAAACCAAACGATGAAATTGGTTATTTCTTCATGTATAATGATCAACTCGATACTCCCTAGCCCCCAACAGCCTTTTTTTTCATAACACTTTAACCAGAGTGACGGGAGAGCGGCATTTCAGAAAACGTGCTTATCTCGGCGAGAAAAAGCGATTTCGGCAATAAAATTTAAAACGCGTGTAAAACATAAACCAAACGATGAAATTGGTTATTTCTTCATGTATAATGATCAACTCGATACTCCCTAGCCCCCAACAGCCTTTTTTTTCATAACACTTTAACCAGAGTGACGGGAGAGCGGCATTTCAGAAAACGTGCTTATCTCGGCGAGAAAAAGCGATTTCGGCAATAAAATTTAAAACGCGTGTAAAACATAAACCAAACGATGAAATTGGTTATTTCTTCATGTATAATGATCAACTCGATACTCCCTAGCCCCCAACAGCCTTTTTTTTCATAACACTTTAACCAGAGTGACGGGAGAGCGGCATTTCAGAAAACGTGCTTATCTCGGCGAGAAAAAGCGATTTCGGCAATAAAATTTAAAACGCGTGTAAAACATAAACCAAACGATGAAATTGGTTATTTCTTCATGTATAATGATCAACTCGATACTCCCTAGCCCCCAACAGCCTTTTTTTTCATAACACTTTAACCAGAGTGACGGGAGAGCGGCATTTCAGAAAACGTGCTTATCTCGGCGAGAAAAAGCGATTTCGGCAATAAAATTTAAAACGCGTGTAAAACATAAACCAAACGATGAAATTGGTTATTTCTTCATGTATAATGATCAACTCGATACTCCCTAGCCCCCAACAGCCTTTTTTTTCATAACACTTTAACCAGAGTGACGGGAGAGCGGCATTTCAGAAAACGTGCTTATCTCGGCGAGAAAAAGCGATTTCGGCAATAAAATTTAAAACGCGTGTAAAACATAAACCAAACGATGAAATTGGTTATTTCTTCATGTATAATGATCAACTCGATACTCCCTAGCCCCCAACAGCCTTTTTTTTCATAACACTTTAACCAGAGTGACGGGAGAGCGGCATTTCAGAAAACGTGCTTATCTCGGCGAGAAAAAGCGATTTCGGCAATAAAATTTAAAACGCGTGTAAAACATAAACCAAACGATGAAATTGGTTATTTCTTCATGTATAATGATCAACTCGATACTCCCTAGCCCCCAACAGCCTTTTTTTTCATAACACTTTAACCAGAGTGACGGGAGAGCGGCATTTCAGAAAACGTGCTTATCTCGGCGAGAAAAAGCGATTTCGGCAATAAAATTTAAAACGCGTGTAAAACATAAACCAAACGATGAAATTGGTTATTTCTTCATGTATAATGATCAACTCGATACTCCCTAGCCCCCAACAGCCTTTTTTTTCATAACACTTTAACCAGAGTGACGGGAGAGCGGCATTTCAGAAAACGTGCTTATCTCGGCGAGAAAAAGCGATTTCGGCAATAAAATTTAAAACGCGTGTAAAACATAAACCAAACGATGAAATTGGTTATTTCTTCATGTATAATGATCAACTCGATACTCCCTAGCCCCCAACAGCCTTTTTTTTCATAACACTTTAACCAGAGTGACGGGAGAGCGGCATTTCAGAAAACGTGCTTATCTCGGCGAGAAAAAGCGATTTCGGCAATAAAATTTAAAACGCGTGTAAAACATAAACCAAACGATGAAATTGGTTATTTCTTCATGTATAATGATCAACTCGATACTCCCTAGCCCCCAACAGCCTTTTTTTTCATAACACTTTAACCAGAGTGACGGGAGAGCGGCATTTCAGAAAACGTGCTTATCTCGGCGAGAAAAAGCGATTTCGGCAATAAAATTTAAAACGCGTGTAAAACATAAACCAAACGATGAAATTGGTTATTTCTTCATGTATAATGATCAACTCGATACTCCCTAGCCCCCAACAGCCTTTTTTTTCATAACACTTTAACCAGAGTGACGGGAGAGCGGCATTTCAGAAAACGTGCTTATCTCGGCGAGAAAAAGCGATTTCGGCAATAAAATTTAAAACGCGTGTAAAACATAAACCAAACGATGAAATTGGTTATTTCTTCATGTATAATGATCAACTCGATACTCCCTAGCCCCCAACAGCCTTTTTTTTCATAACACTTTAACCAGAGTGACGGGAGAGCGGCATTTCAGAAAACGTGCTTATCTCGGCGAGAAAAAGCGATTTCGGCAATAAAATTTAAAACGCGTGTAAAACATAAACCAAACGATGAAATTGGTTATTTCTTCATGTATAATGATCAACTCGATACTCCCTAGCCCCCAACAGCCTTTTTTTTCATAACACTTTAACCAGAGTGACGGGAGAGCGGCATTTCAGAAAACGTGCTTATCTCGGCGAGAAAAAGCGATTTCGGCAATAAAATTTAAAACGCGTGTAAAACATAAACCAAACGATGAAATTGGTTATTTCTTCATGTATAATGATCAACTCGATACTCCCTAGCCCCCAACAGCCTTTTTTTTCATAACACTTTAACCAGAGTGACGGGAGAGCGGCATTTCAGAAAACGTGCTTATCTCGGCGAGAAAAAGCGATTTCGGCAATAAAATTTAAAACGCGTGTAAAACATAAACCAAACGATGAAATTGGTTATTTCTTCATGTATAATGATCAACTCGATACTCCCTAGCCCCCAACAGCCTTTTTTTTCATAACACTTTAACCAGAGTGACGGGAGAGCGGCATTTCAGAAAACGTGCTTATCTCGGCGAGAAAAAGCGATTTCGGATATAAAATTTAAAACGCGTGTAAAACATAAACCAAACGATGAAATTGGTTATTTCTTCATATATAATGATCAACTCGATACTCCCTAGCCCCCAACAGCCTTTTTTTTCATAACACTTTAACCAGAGTGACGGGAGAGCGGCATTTCAGAAAACGTGCTTATCTCGGCGAGAAAAAGCGATTTCGGCAATAAAATTTAAAACGCGTGTAAAACATAAACCAAACGATGAAATTGGTTATTTCTTCATGTATAATGATCAACTCGATACTCCCTAGCCCCCAACAGCCTTTTTTTTCATAACACTTTAACCAGAGTGACGGGAGAGCGGCATTTCAGAAAACGTGCTTATCTCGGCGAGAAAAAGCGATTTCGGCAATAAAATTTAAAACGCGTGTAAAACATAAACCAAACGATGAAATTGGTTATTTCTTCATGTATAATGATCAACTCGATACTCCCTAGACCCCAACAGCCTTTTTTTTCATAACACTTTAACCAGAGTGACGGGAGAGCGGCATTTCAGAAAACGTGCTTATCTCGGCGAGAAAAAGCGATTTCGGCAATAAAATTTAAAACGCGTGTAAAACATAAACCAAACGATGAAATTGGTTATTTCTTCATGTATAATGATCAACTCAATACTCCCTAGCCCCCAACAGCCTTTTTTTTCATAACACTTTAACCAGAGTGACGGGAGAGCGGCATTTCAGAAAACGTGCTTATCTCGGCGAGAAAAAGCGATTTCGGCAATAAAATTTAAAACGCGTGTAAAACATAAACCAAACGATGAAATTGGTTATTTCTTCATGTATAATGATCAACTCGATACTCCCTAGCCCCCAACAGCCTTTTTTTTCATAACACTTTAACCAGAGTGACGGGAGAGCGGCATTTCAGAAAACGTGCTTATCTCGGCGAGAAAAAGCGATTTCGGCAATAAAATTTAAAACGCGTGTAAAACATAAACCAAACGATGAAATTGGTTATTTCTTCATGTATAATGATCAACTCGATACTCCCTAGCCCCCAACAGCCTTTTTTTTCATAACACTTTAACCAGAGTGACGGGAGAGCGGCATTTCAGAAAACGTGCTTATCTCGGCAATAAAAAGCGATTTCGGCAATAAAATTTAAAATGCGTGTAAAACATAAACCAAACGATGAAATTGGTTATTTCTTCATGTATAATGATCAACTCGATACTCCCTAGCCCCCAACAGCCTTTTTTTTCATAACACTTTAACCAGAGTGACGGGAGAGCGGCATTTCAGAAAACGTGCTTATCTCGGCGAGAAAAAGCGATTTCGGCAATAAAATTTAAAACGCGTGTAAAACATAAACCAAACGATGAAATTGGTTATTTCTTCATGTATAATGATCAACTCGATACTCCCTAGCCCCCAACAGCCTTTTTTTTCATAACACTTTAACCAGAGTGACGGGAGAGCGGCATTTCAGAAAACGTGCTTATCTCGGCGAGAAAAAGCGATTTCGGCAATAAAATTTAAAACGCGTGTAAAACATAAACCAAACGATGAAATTGGTTATTTCTTCATGTATAATGATCAACTCGATACTCCCTAGCCCCCAACAGCCTTTTTTTTCATAACACTTTAACCAGAGTGACGGGAGAGCGGCATTTCAGAAAACGTGCTTATCTCGGCGAGAAAAAGCGATTTCGGCAATAAAATTTAAAACGCGTGTAAAACATAAACCAAACGATGAAATTGGTTATTTCTTCATGTATAATGATCAACTCGATACTCCCTAGCCCCCAACAGCCTTTTTTTTCATAACACTTTAACCAGAGTGACGGGAGAGCGGCATTTCAGAAAACGTGCTTATCTCGGCGAGAAAAAGCGATTTCGGCAATAAAATTTAAAACGCGTGTAAAACATAAACCAAACGATGAAATTGGTTATTTCTTCATGTATAATGATCAACTCGAGTCGAGCTCCAGGGAGAGAGGCTGATTTTTCGCTTTTTGAGGCCGACCGACGAACCGGCGCGGGGCGGACTCAAAAGCCCGCAGAGCCGTAGGCACTTAGAAAAGTTTCGCCTTTGGCTGTGAGCTCCAGGGGGAGAGGCTGGTTTTGCGTTATTTTAGGCCGGCTGGAGAACCGGCGCGGGTCGGACGCACAATCCCCGCAGAGCCGTGGGCACTTAGAACATTTTTGCCAAGTTGGCTCTGAGCGCCTGGTACCTAATATGGAAGTATAGAGGCCGACTTTCGGGCAAGATCACGCCGCGTTAGGCTTCCAGGACCCCGGCTAAGCAATTTTACCGGGCCGCCCGGTTCTTTTTTTGAACCAGCCCGGTTCTTTTTACACTTCCAGCTGGAGCTCAGCAGCGGCTTTTTGCGCAAGATCACGCCGGGTTAGGCTTCCAGGACCTCGGCTAAGCAATTCTACCGGGCCGCCCGGTTCTTTTTTTGAACCAGCCCGGTTCTTTTTACACTTCCAGCTGGAGCTCACGAGCGGCTTTTTGGACAAGATCACGCCGTGTTAGGCTTCCAGAGCCCCGGCTAAGCAATTTTACCGGCCCGCCCGGTTCTTTTTTTTAACCAGCCCGGTTCTTTTTACACTTCCAGCTGGAGCTCAGCAGCGGGTTTTTGGACAAGATCACGCCGTGTTAGGCTTCCAGAGCCCCGGCTAAGCAATTTTACAGGGTCGCCCGGTTCTTTTTTTTAACCAGCCCGGTTTTTTTTACACTTCCAGCTGGAGCTCAGCAGCGGCTTTTTGCACAGTATCACGCCGGGTTAGGCTTCCAGAGCCCCGGCTAAGCAATTTTACCGGGCCGCCTGGTTCTTTTTTTTAACCAGCCCGGTTCTTTTTACACTTCCAGCTGGAGCTCAGCAGCGGCTTTTTGGACAAGATCACGCCGTGTTAGGCTTCCAGAGCCCCGGCTAAGCAATTTTACCGGGTCGCCCGGTTCTTTTTTTTAACCAGCCCGGTTCTTTTTACACTTCCAGCTGGAGCTCAGCAGCGGCTTTTTGGACAAGATCACGCCGTGTTAGGCTTCCAGAGCCCCGGCTAAGCAATTTTACCGGGTCGCCCGGTTCTTTTTTTAACCAGCCCGGTTCTTTTTACACTTCCAGCTGGAGCTCAGCATCGTGTAAAACATAAACCAAACGATGAAATTGGTTATTTCTTCATGTATAATGATCAACTCGATACTCCCTAGCCCCCAACAGCCTTTTTTTTCATAACACTTTAACCAGAGTGACGGGAGAGCGGCATTTCAGAAAACGTGCTTATCTCGGCGAGAAAAAGCGATTTCGGCAATACAATTTAAAACGCGTGTAAAACATAAACCAAACGATGAAATTGGTTATTTCTTCATGTATAATGATCAACTCGATACTCCCTAGCCCCCAACAGCCTTTTTTTCATAACACTTTAACCAGAGTGACGGGAGAGCGGCATTTCAGAAAACGTGCTTATCTCGGCGAGAAAAAGCGATTTCGGCAATAAAATTTAAAACGCGTGTAAAACATAAACCAAACGATGAAATTGGTTATTTCTTCATGTATAATGATCAACTCGATACTCCCTAGCCCCCAACAGCCTTTTTTTTCATAACACTTTAACCAGAGTGACGGGAGAGCGGCATTTCAGAAAACGTGCTTATCTCGGCGAGAAAAAGCGATTTCGGCAATAAAATTTAAAACGCGTGTAAAACATAAACCAAACGATGAAATTGGTTATTTCTTCATGTATAATGATCAACTCGATACTCCCTAGCCCCCAACAGCCTTTTTTTTCATAACACTTTAACCAGAGTGACGGGAGAGCGGCATTTCAGAAAACGTGCTTATCTCGGCGAGAAAAAGCGATTTCGGCAATAAAATTTAAAACGCGTGTAAAACATAAACCAAACGATGAAATTGGTTATTTCTTCATGTATAATGATCAACTCGATACTCCCTAGCCCCCAACAGCCTTTTTTTTCATAACACTTTAACCAGAGTGACGGGAGAGCGGCATTTCAGAAAACGTGCTTATCTCGGCGAGAAAAAGCGATTTCGGCAATAAAATTTAAAACGCGTGTAAAACATAAACCAAACGATGAAATTGGTTATTTCTTCATGTATAATGATCAACTCGATACTCCCTAGCCCCCAACAGCCTTTTTTTTCATAACACTTTAACCAGAGTGACGGGAGAGCGGCATTTCAGAAAACGTGCTTATCTCGGCGAGAAAAAGCGATTTCGGCAATAAAATTTAAAACGCGTGTAAAACATAAACCAAACGATGAAATTGGTTATTTCTTCATGTATAATGATCAACTCGATACTCCCTAGCCCCCAACAGCCTTTTTTTTCATAACACTTTAACCAGAGTGACGGGAGAGCGGCATTTCAGAAAACGTGCTTATCTCGGCGAGAAAAAGCGATTTCGGCAATAAAATTTAAAACGCGTGTAAAACATAAACCAAACGATGAAATTGGTTATTTCTTCATGTATAATGATCAACTCGAGTCGAGCTCCAGGGAGAGAGGCTGATTTTTCGCTTTTTGAGGCCGACCGACGAACCGGCGCGGGGCGGACTCAAAAGCCCGCAGAGCCGTAGGCACTTAGAAAAGTTTCGCCTTTGGCTGTGAGCTCCAGGGGGAGAGGCTGGTTTTGCGTTATTTTAGGCCGGCTGGAGAACCGGCGCGGGTCGGACGCACAATCCCCGCAGAGCCGTGGGCACTTAGAAAATTTTTGCCAAGTTGGCTCTGAGCGCCTGGTACCTAATATGGAAGTATAGAGGCCGACTTTCGGGCAAGATCACGCCGCGTTAGGCTTCCAGGACCCCGGCTAAGCAATTTTACCGGGCCGCCCGGTTCTTTTTTTGAACCAGCCCGGTTCTTTTTACACTTCCAGCTGGAGCTCAGCAGCGGCTTTTTGCGCAAGATCACGCCGGGTTAGGCTTCCAGGACCTCGGCTAAGAAATTCTACCGGGCCGCCCGGTTCTTTTTTTGAACCAGCCCGGTTCTTTTTACACTTCCAGCTGGAGCTCAAGAGCGGCTTTTTGGACAAGATCACGCCGTGTTAGGCTTCCAGAGCCCCGGCTAAGCAATTTTACCGGCCCGCCCGGTTCTTTTTTTTAACCAGCCCGGTTCTTTTTACACTTCCAGCTGGAGCTCAGCAGCGGGTTTTTGGACAAGATCACGCCGTGTTAGGCTTCCAGAGCCCCGGCTAAGCAATTTTACAGGGTCGCCCGGTTCTTTTTTTTAACCAGCCCGGTTTTTTTTACACTTCCAGCTGGAGCTCAGCAGCGGCTTTTTGCACAGTATCACGCCGGGTTAGGCTTCCAGAGCCCCGGCTAAGCAATTTTACCGGGCCGCCCGGTTCTTTTTTTTAACCAGCCCGGTTCTTTTTACACTTCCAGCTGGAGCTCAGCAGCGGCGTTTTGGACAAGATCACGCCGTGTTAGGCTTCCAGAGCCCCGGCTAAGCAATTTTACCGGGTCGCCCGGTTCTTTTTTTAACCAGCCCGGTTCTTTTTACACTTCCAGCTGGAGCTCAGCATCGTGTAAAACATAAACCAAACGATGAAATTGGTTATTTCTTCATGTATAATGATCAACTCGATACTCCCTAGCCCCCAACAGCCTTTTTTTTCATAACACTTTAACCAGAGTGACGGGAGAGCGGCATTTCAGAAAACGTGCTTATCTCGGCGAGAAAAAGCGATTTCGGCAATAAAATTTAAAACGCGTGTAAAACATAAACCAAACGATGAAATTGGTTATTTCTTCATGTATAATGATCAACTCGATACTCCCTAGCCCCCAACAGCCTTTTTTTTCATAACACTTTAACCAGAGTGACGGGAGAGCGGCATTTCAGAAAACGTGCTTATCTCGGCGAGAAAAAGCGATTTCGGCAATAAAATTTAAAACGCGTGTAAAACATAAACCAAACGATGAAATTGGTTATTTCTTCATGTATAATGATCAACTCGAGTCGAGCTCCAGGGAGAGAGGCTGATTTTTCGCTTTTTGAGGCCGACCGACGAACCGGCGCGGGGCGGACTCAAAAGCCCGCAGAGCCGTAGGCACTTAGAAAAGTTTCGCCTTTGGCTGTGAGCTCCAGGGGGAGAGGCTGGTTTTGCGTTATTTTAGGCCGGCTGGAGAACCGGCGCGGGTCGGACGCACAATCCCCGCAGAGCCGTGGGCACTTAGAAAATTTTTGCCAAGTTGGCTCTGAGCGCCTGGTACCTAATATGGAAGTATAGAGGCCGACTTTCGGGCAAGATCACGCCGCGTTAGGCTTCCAGGACCCCGGCTAAGCAATTTTACCGGGCCGCCCGGTTCTTTTTTTGAACCAGCCCGGTTCTTTTTACACTTCCAGCTGGAGCTCAGCAGCGGCTTTTTGCGCAAGATCACGCCGGGTTAGGCTTCCAGGACCTCGGCTAAGAAATTCTACCGGGCCGCCCGGTTCTTTTTTTGAACCAGCCCGGTTCTTTTTACACTTCCAGCTGGAGCTCAAGAGCGGCTTTTTGGACAAGATCACGCCGTGTTAGGCTTCCAGAGCCCCGGCTAAGCAATTTTACCGGCCCGCCCGGTTCTTTTTTTTAACCAGCCCGGTTCTTTTTACACTTCCAGCTGGAGCTCAGCAGCGGGTTTTTGGACAAGATCACGCCGTGTTAGGCTTCCAGAGCCCCGGCTAAGCAATTTTACAGGGTCGCCCGGTTCTTTTTTTTAACCAGCCCGGTTTTTTTTACACTTCCAGCTGGAGCTCAGCAGCGGCTTTTTGCACAGTATCACGCCGGGTTAGGCTTCCAGAGCCCCGGCTAAGCAATTTTACCGGGCCGCCCGGTTCTTTTTTTTAACCAGCCCGGTTCTTTTTACACTTCCAGCTGGAGCTCAGCAGCGGCTTTTTGGACAAGATCACGCCGTGTTAGGCTTCCAGAGCCCCGGCTAAGCAATTTTACCGGGTCGCCCGGTTCTTTTTTTAACCAGCCCGGTTCTTTTTACACTTCCAGCTGGAGCTCAGCATCGTGTAAAACATAAACCAAACGATGAAATTGGTTATTTCTTCATGTATAATGATCAACTCGATACTCCCTAGCCCCCAACAGCCTTTTTTTTCATAACACTTTAACCAGAGTGACGGGAGAGCGGCATTTCAGAAAACGTGCTTATCTCGGCGAGAAAAAGAGATTTCGGCAATAAAATTTAAAACGCGTGTAAAACATAAACCAAACGATGAAATTGGTTATTTCTTCATGTATAATGATCAACTCGATACTCCCTAGCCCCCAACAGCCTTTTTTTTCATAACACTTTAACCAGAGTGACGGGAGAGCGGCATTTCAGAAAACGTGCTTATCTCGGCGAGAAAAAGCGATTTCGGCAATAAAATTTAAAACGCGTGTAAAACATAAACCAAACGATGAAATTGGTTATTTCTTCATGTATAATGATCAACTCGAGTCGAGCTCCAGGGAGAGAGGCTGATTTTTCGCTTTTTGAGGCCGACCGACGAACCGGCGCGGGGCGGACTCAAAAGCCCGCAGAGCCGTAGGCACTTAGAAAAGTTTCGCCTTTGGCTGTGAGCTCCAGGGGGAGAGGCTGGTTTTGCGTTATTTTAGGCCGGCTGGAGAACCGGCGCGGGTCGGACGCACAATCCCCGCAGAGCCGTGGGCACTTAGAAAATTTTTGCCAAGTTGGCTCTGAGCGCCTGGTACCTAATATGGAAGTATAGAGGCCGACTTTCGGGCAAGATCACGCCGCGTTAGGCTTCCAGGACCCCGGCTAAGCAATTTTACCGGGCCGCCCGGTTCTTTTTTTGAACCAGCCCGGTTCTTTTTACACTTCCAGCTGGAGCTCAGCAGCGGCTTTTTGCGCAAGATCACGCCGGGTTAGGCTTCCAGGACCTCGGCTAAGAAATTCTACCGGGCCGCCCGGTTCTTTTTTTGAACCAGCCCGGTTCTTTTTACACTTCCAGCTGGAGCTCAAGAGCGGCTTTTTGGACAAGATCACGCCGTGTTAGGCTTCCAGAGCCCCGGCTAAGCAATTTTACCGGCCCGCCCGGTTCTTTTTTTTAACCAGCCCGGTTCTTTTTACACTTCCAGCTGGAGCTCAGCAGCGGGTTTTTGGACAAGATCACGCCGTGTTAGGCTTCCAGAGCCCCGGCTAAGCAATTTTACAGGGTCGCCCGGTTCTTTTTTTTAACCAGCCCGGTTTTTTTTACACTTCCAGCTGGAGCTCAGCAGCGGCTTTTTGCACAGTATCACGCCGGGTTAGGCTTCCAGAGCCCCGGCTAAGCAATTTTACCGGGCCGCCCGGTTCTTTTTTTTAACCAGCCCGGTTCTTTTTACACTTCCAGCTGGAGCTCAGCAGCGGCTTTTTGGACAAGATCACGCCGTGTTAGGCTTCCAGAGCCCCGGCTAAGCAATTTTACCGGGTCGCCCGGTTCTTTTTTTTAACCAGCCCGGTTCTTTTTACACTTCCAGCTGGAGCTCAGCAGCGGCTTTTTGGACAAGATCACGCCGTGTTAGGCTTCCAGAGCCCCGGCTAAGCAATTTTACCGGGTCGCCCGGTTCTTTTTTTAACCAGCCCGGTTCTTTTTACACTTCCAGCTGGAGCTCAGCATCGTGTAAAACATAAACCAAACGATGAAATTGGTTATTTCTTCATGTATAATGATCAACTCGATACTCCCTAGCCCCCAACAGACTTTTTTTTCATAACACTTTAACCAGAGTGACGGGAGAGCGGCATTTCAGAAAACGTGCTTATCTCGGCGAGAAAAAGCGATTTCGGCAATAAAATTTAAAACGCGTGTAAAACATAAACCAAACGATGAAATTGGTTATTTCTTCATGTATAATGATCAACTCGATACTCCCTAGCCCCCAACAGCCTTTTTTTTCATAACACTTTAACCAGAGTGACGGGAGAGCGGCATTTCAGAAAACGTGCTTATCTCGGCGAGAAAAAGCGATTTCGGCAATAAAATTTAAAACGCGTGTAAAACATAAACCAAACGAGGAAATTGGTTATTTCTTCATGTATAATGATCAACTCGATACTCCCTAGCCCCCAACAGCCTTTTTTTTCATAACACTTTAACCAGAGTGACGGGAGAGCGGCATTTCAGAAAACGTGCTTATCTCGGCGAGAAAAAGCAATTTCGGCAATAAAATTTAAAACGCGTGTAAAACATAAACCAAACGATGAAATTGGTTATTTCTTCATGTATAATGATCAACTCGATACTCCCTAGCCCCCAACAGCCTTTTTTTTCATAACACTTTAACCAGAGTGACGGGAGAGCGGCATTTCAGAAAACGTGCTTATCTCGGCGAGAAAAAGCGATTTCGGCAATAAAATTTAAAACGCGTGTAAAACATAAACCAAACGATGAAATTGGTTATTTCTTCATGTATAATGATCAACTCGATACTCCCTAGCCCCCAACAGCCTTTTTTTTCATAACACTTTAACCAGAGTGACGGGAGAGCGGCATTTCAGAAAACGTGCTTATCTCGGCGAGAAAAAGCGATTTCGGCAATAAAATTTAAAACGCGTGTAAAACATAAACCAAACGATGAAATTGGTTATTTCTTCATGTATAATG
Source organism: Syngnathus leptorhynchus (assembly GCF_054491065.1). NCBI lineage: Eukaryota > Metazoa > Chordata > Actinopteri > Syngnathiformes > Syngnathidae > Syngnathus > Syngnathus leptorhynchus. The sequence continues at coordinate 155,019 of NW_028232089.1, read as the reverse complement.
ATCAACTCGATACTCCCTAGCCCCCAACAGCCTTTTTTTTCATAACACTTTAACCAGAGTGACGGGAGAGCGGCATTTCAGAAAACGTGCTTATCTCGGCGAGAAAAAGCGATTTCGGCAATAAAATTTAAAACGCGTGTAAAACATAAACCAAACGATGAAATTGGTTATTTCTTCATGTATAATGATCAACTCGATACTCCCTAGCCCCCAACAGCCTTTTTTTTCATAACACTTTAACCAGAGTGACGGGAGAGCGGCATTTCAGAAAACGTGCTTATCTCGGCGAGAAAAAGCGATTTCGGCAATAAAATTTAAAACGCGTGTAAAACATAAACCAAACGATGAAATTGCTTATTTCTTCATGTATAATGATCAACTCGATACTCCCTAGCCCCCAACAGCCTTTTTTTTCATAACACTTTAACCAGAGTGACGGGAGAGCGGCATTTCAGAAAACGTGCTTATCTCGGCGAGAAAAAGCGATTTCGGCAATAAAATTTAAAACGCGTGTAAAACATAAACCAAACGATGAAATTGGTTATTTCTTCATGTATAATGATCAACTCGATACTCCCTAGCCCCCAACAGCCTTTTTTTTCATAACACTTTAACCAGAGTGACGGGAGAGCGGCATTTCAGAAAACGTGCTTATCTCGGCGAGAAAAAGCGATTTCGGCAATAAAATTTAAAACGCGTGTAAAACATAAACCAAACGATGAAATTGGTTATTTCTTCATGTATAATGATCAACTCGATACTCCCTAGCCCCCAACAGCCTTTTTTTTCATAACACTTTAACCAGAGTGACGGGAGAGCGGCATTTCAGAAAACGTGCTTATCTCGGCGAGAAAAAGCGATTTCGGCAATAAAATTTAAAACGCGTGTAAAACATAAACCAACCGATGAAATTGGTTATTTCTTCATGTATAATGATCAACTCGATACGCCCTAGCCCCCAACAGCCTTTTTTTTCATAACACTTTAACCAGAGTGACGGGAGAGCGGCATTTCAGAAAACGTGCTTATCTCGGCGAGAAAAAGCGATTTCGGCAATAAAATTTAAAACGCGTGTAAAACATAAACCAAACGATGAAATTGGTTATTTCTTCATGTATAATGATCAACTCGATACTCCCTAGCCCCCAACAGCCTTTTTTTTCATAACACTTTAACCAGAGTGACGGGAGAGCGGCATTTCAGAAAACGTGCTTATCTCGGCGAGAAAAAGCGATTTCGGCAATAAAATTTAAAACGCGTGTAAAACATAAACCAAACGATGAAATTGGTTATTTCTTCATGTATAATGATCAACTCGATACTCCCTAGCCCCCAACAGCCTTTTTTTTCATAACACTTTAACCAGAGTGACGGGAGAGCGGCATTTCAGAAAACGTGCTTATCTCGGCGAGAAAAAGCGATTTCGGCAATAAAATTTAAAACGCGTGTAAAACATAAACCAAACGATGAAATTGGTTATTTCTTCATGTATAATGATCAACTCGATACTCCCTAGCCCCCAACAGCCTTTTTTTTCATAACACTTTAACCAGAGTGACGGGAGAGCGGCATTTCAGAAAACGTGCTTATCTCGGCGAGAAAAAGCGATTTCGGCAATAAAATTTAAAACGCGTGTAAAACATAAACCAAACGATGAAATTGGTTATTTCTTCATGTATAATGATCAACTCGATACTCCCTAGCCCCCAACAGCCTTTTTTTTCATAACACTTTAACCAGAGTGACGGGAGAGCGGCATTTCAGAAAACGTGCTTATCTCGGCGAGAAAAAGCGATTTCGGATATAAAATTTAAAACGCGTGTAAAACATAAACCAAACGATGAAATTGGTTATTTCTTCATGTATAATGATCAACTCGATACTCCCTAGCCCCCAACAGCCTTTTTTTTCATAACACTTTAACCAGAGTGACGGGAGAGCGGCATTTCAGAAAACGTGCTTATCTCGGCGAGAAAAAGCGATTTCGGCAATAAAATTTAAAACGCGTGTAAAACATAAACCAAACGATGAAATTGGTTATTTCTTCATGTATAATGATCAACTCGATACTCCCTAGCCCCCAACAGCCTTTTTTTTTCATAACACTTTAACCAGAGTGACGGGAGAGCGGCATTTCAGAAAACGTGCTTATCTCGGCGAGAAAAAGCGATTTCGGCAATAAAATTTAAAACGCGTGTAAAACATAAACCAAACGATGAAATTGGTTATTTCTTCATGTATAATGATCAACTCGATACTCCCTAGCCCCCAACAGCCTTTTTTTTCATAACACTTTAACCAGAGTGACGGGAGAGCGGCATTTCAGAAAACGTGCTTATCTCGGCGAGAAAAAGCGATTTCGGCAATAAAATTTAAAACGCGTGTAAAACATAAACCAAACGATGAAATTGGTTATTTCTTCATGTATAATGATCAACTCGATACTCCCTAGCCCCCAACAGCCTTTTTTTTCATAACACTTTAACCAGAGTGACGGGAGAGCGGCATTTCAGAAAACGTGCTTATCTCGGCGAGAAAAAGCGATTTCGGCAATAAAATTTAAAACGCGTGTAAAACATAAACCAAACGATGAAATTGGTTATTTCTTCATGTATAATGATCAACTCGATACTCCCTAGCCCCCAACAGCCTTTTTTTTCATAACACTTTAACCAGAGTGACGGGAGAGCGGCATTTCAGAAAACGTGCTTATCTCGGCGAGAAAAAGCGATTTCGGCAATAAAATTTAAAACGCGTGTAAAACATAAACCAAACGATGAAATTGGTTATTTCTTCATGTATAATGATCAACTCGATACTCCCTAGCCCCCAACAGCCTTTTTTTTCATAACACTTTAACCAGAGTGACGGGAGAGCGGCATTTCAGAAAACGTGCTTATCTCGGCGAGAAAAAGCGATTTCGGCAATAAAATTTAAAACGCGTGTAAAACATAAACCAAACGATGAAATTGGTTATTTCTTCATGTATAATGATCAACTCGATACTCCCTAGCCCCCAACAGCCTTTTTTTTCATAACACTTTAACCAGAGTGACGGGAGAGCGGCATTTCAGAAAACGTGCTTATCTCGGCGAGAAAAAGCGATTTCGGCAATAAAATTTAAAACGCGTGTAAAACATAAACCAAACGATGAAATTGGTTATTTCTTCATGTATAATGATCAACTCGATACTCCCTAGCCCCCAACAGCCTTTTTTTTCATAACACTTTAACCAGAGTGACGGGAGAGCGGCATTTCAGAAAACGTGCTTATCTCGGCGAGAAAAAGCGATTTCGGCAATAAAATTTAAAACGCGTGTAAAACATAAACCAAACGATGAAATTGGTTATTTCTTCATGTATAATGATCAACTCGATACTCCCTAGCCCCCAACAGCCTTTTTTTTCATAACACTTTAACCAGAGTGACGGGAGAGCGGCATTTCAGAAAACGTGCTTATCTCGGCGAGAAAAAGCGATTTCGGCAATAAAATTTAAAACGCGTGTAAAACATAAACCAAACGATGAAATTGGTTATTTCTTCATGTATAATGATCAACTCGATACTCCCTAGCCCCCAAACAGCCTTTTTTTTCATAACACTTTAACCAGAGTGACGGGAGAGCGGCATTTCAGAAAACGTGCTTATCTCGGCGAGAAAAAGCGATTTCGGCAATAAAATTTAAAACGCGTGTAAAACATAAACCAAACGATGAAATTGGTTATTTCTTCATGTATAATGATCAACTCGATACTCCCTAGCCCCCAACAGCCTTTTTTTTCATAACACTTTAACCAGAGTGACGGGAGAGCGGCATTTCAGAAAACGTGCTTATCTCGGCGAGAAAAAGCGATTTCGGCAATAAAATTTAAAACGCGTGTAAAACATAAACCAAACGATGAAATTGGTTATTTCTTCATGTATAATGATCAACTCGATACTCCCTAGCCCCCAACAGCCTTTTTTTTCATAACACTTTAACCAGAGTGACGGGAGAGCGGCATTTCAGAAAACGTGCTTATCTCGGCGAGAAAAAGCGATTTCGGCAATAAAATTTAAAACGCGTGTAAAACATAAACCAAACGATGAAATTGGTTATTTCTTCATGTATAATGATCAACTCGATACTCCCTAGCCCCCAACAGCCTTTTTTTTCATAACACTTTAACCAGAGTGACGGGAGAGCGGCATTTCAGAAAACGTGCTTATCTCGGCGAGAAAAAGCGATTTCGGCAATAAAATTTAAAACGCGTGTAAAACATAAACCAAACGATGAAATTGGTTATTTCTTCATGTATAATGATCAACTCGATACTCCCTAGCCCCCAACAGCCTTTTTTTTCATAACACTTTAACCAGAGTGACGGGAGAGCGGCATTTCAGAAAACGTGCTTATCTCGGCGAGAAAAAGCGATTTCGGCAATAAAATTTAAAACGCGTGTAAAACATAAACCAAACGATGAAATTGGTTATTTCTTCATGTATAATGATCAACTCGATACTCCCTAGCCCCCAACAGCCTTTTTTTTCATAACACTTTAACCAGAGTGACGGGAGAGCGGCATTTCAGAAAACGTGCTTATCTCGGCGAGAAAAAGCGATTTCGGCAATAAAATTTAAAACGCGTGTAAAACATAAACCAAACGATGAAATTGGTTATTTCTTCATGTATAATGATCAACTCGATACTCCCTAGCCCCCAACAGCCTTTTTTTTCATAACACTTTAACCAGAGTGACGGGAGAGCGGCATTTCAGAAAACGTGCTTATCTCGGCGAGAAAAAGCGATTTCGGCAATAAAATTTAAAACGCGTGTAAAACATAAACCAAACGATGAAATTGGTTATTTCTTCATGTATAATGATCAACTCGATACTCCCTAGCCCCCAACAGCCTTTTTTTTCATAACACTTTAACCAGAGTGACGGGAGAGCGGCATTTCAGAAAACGTGCTTATCTCGGCGAGAAAAAGCGATTTCGGCAATAAAATTTAAAACGCGTGTAAAACATAAACCAAACGATGAAATTGGTTATTTCTTCATGTATAATGATCAACTCGATACTCCCTAGCCCCCAACAGCCTTTTTTTTCATAACACTTTAACCAGAGTGACGGGAGAGCGGCATTTCAGAAAACGTGCTTATCTCGGCGAGAAAAAGCGATTTCGGCAATAAAATTTAAAACGCGTGTAAAACATAAACCAAACGATGAAATTGGTTATTTCTTCATGTATAATGATCAACTCGATACTCCCTAGCCCCCAACAGCCTTTTTTTTCATAACACTTTAACCAGAGTGACGGGAGAGCGGCATTTCAGAAAACGTGCTTATCTCGGCGAGAAAAAGCGATTTCGGCAATAAAATTTAAAACGCGTGTAAAACATAAACCAAACGATGAAATTGGTTATTTCTTCATGTATAATGATCAACTCGATACTCCCTAGCCCCCAACAGCCTTTTTTTTCATAACACTTTAACCAGAGTGACGGGAGAGCGGCATTTCAGAAAACGTGCTTATCTCGGCGAGAAAAAGCGATTTCGGCAATAAAATTTAAAACGCGTGTAAAACATAAACCAAACGATGAAATTGGTTATTTCTTCATGTATAATGATCAACTCGATACTCCCTAGCCCCCAACAGCCTTTTTTTTCATAACACTTTAACCAGAGTGACGGGAGAGCGGCATTTCAGAAAACGTGCTTATCTCGGCGAGAAAAAGCGATTTCGGCAATAAAATTTAAAACGCGTGTAAAACATAAACCAAACGATGAAATTGGTTATTTCTTCATGTATAATGATCAACTCGATACTCCCTAGCCCCCAACAGCCTTTTTTTTCATAACACTTTAACCAGAGTGACGGGAGAGCGGCATTTCAGAAAACGTGCTTATCTCGGCGAGAAAAAGCGATTTCGGCAATAAAATTTAAAACGCGTGTAAAACATAAACCAAACGATGAAATTGGTTATTTCTTCATGTATAATGATCAACTCGATACTCCCTAGCCCCCAACAGCCTTTTTTTTCATAACACTTTAACCAGAGTGACGGGAGAGCGGCATTTCAGAAAACGTGCTTATCTCGGCGAGAAAAAGCGATTTCGGCAATAAAATTTAAAACGCGTGTAAAACATAAACCAAACGATGAAATTGGTTATTTCTTCATGTATAATGATCAACTCGATACTCCCTAGCCCCCAACAGCCTTTTTTTTCATAACACTTTAACCAGAGTGACGGGAGAGCGGCATTTCAGAAAACGTGCTTATCTCGGCGAGAAAAAGCGATTTCGGCAATAAAATTTAAAACGCGTGTAAAACATAAACCAAACGATGAAATTGGTTATTTCTTCATGTATAATGATCAACTCGATACTCCCTAGCCCCCAACAGCCTTTTTTTTCATAACACTTTAACCAGAGTGACGGGAGAGCGGCATTTCAGAAAACGTGCTTATCTCGGCGAGAAAAAGCGATTTCGGCAATAAAATTTAAAACGCGTGTAAAACATAAACCAAACGATGAAATTGGTTATTTCTTCATGTATAATGATCAACTCGATACTCCCTAGCCCCCAACAGCCTTTTTTTTCATAACACTTTAACCAGAGTGACGGGAGAGCGGCATTTCAGAAAACGTGCTTATCTCGGCGAGAAAAAGCGATTTCGGCAATAAAATTTAAAACGCGTGTAAAACATAAACCAAACGATGAAATTGGTTATTTCTTCATGTATAATGATCAACTCGATACTCCCTAGCCCCCAACAGCCTTTTTTTTCATAACACTTTAACCAGAGTGACGGGAGAGCGGCATTTCAGAAAACGTGCTTATCTCGGCGAGAAAAAGCGATTTCGGCAATAAAATTTAAAACGCGTGTAAAACATAAACCAAACGATGAAATTGGTTATTTCTTCATGTATAATGATCAACTCGATACTCCCTAGCCCCCAACAGCCTTTTTTTTCATAACACTTTAACCAGAGTGACGGGAGAGCGGCATTTCAGAAAACGTGCTTATCTCGGCGAGAAAAAGCGATTTCGGCAATAAAATTTAAAACGCGTGTAAAACATAAACCAAACGATGAAATTGGTTATTTCTTCATGTATAATGATCAACTCGATACTCCCTAGCCCCCAACAGCCTTTTTTTTCATAACACTTTAACCAGAGTGACGGGAGAGCGGCATTTCAGAAAACGTGCTTATCTCGGCGAGAAAAAGCGATTTCGGCAATAAAATTTAAAACGCGTGTAAAACATAAACCAAACGATGAAATTGGTTATTTCTTCATGTATAATGATCAACTCGATACTCCCTAGCCCCCAACAGCCTTTTTTTTCATAACACTTTAACCAGAGTGACGGGAGAGCGGCATTTCAGAAAACGTGCTTATCTCGGCGAGAAAAAGCGATTTCGGCAATAAAATTTAAAACGCGTGTAAAACATAAACCAAACGATGAAATTGGTTATTTCTTCATGTATAATGATCAACTCGATACTCCCTAGCCCCCAACAGCCTTTTTTTTCATAACACTTTAACCAGAGTGACGGGAGAGCGGCATTTCAGAAAACGTGCTTATCTCGGCGAGAAAAAGCGATTTCGGCAATAAAATTTAAAACGCGTGTAAAACATAAACCAAACGATGAAATTGGTTATTTCTTCATGTATAATGATCAACTCGATACTCCCTAGCCCCCAACAGCCTTTTTTTTCATAACACTTTAACCAGAGTGACGGGAGAGCGGCATTTCAGAAAACGTGCTTATCTCGGCGAGAAAAAGCGATTTCGGCAATAAAATTTAAAACGCGTGTAAAACATAAACCAAACGATGAAATTGGTTATTTCTTCATGTATAATGATCAACTCGATACTCCCTAGCCCCCAACAGCCTTTTTTTTCATAACACTTTAACCAGAGTGACGGGAGAGCGGCATTTCAGAAAACGTGCTTATCTCGGCGAGAAAAAGCGATTTCGGCAATAAAATTTAAAACGCGTGTAAAACATAAACCAAACGATGAAATTGGTTATTTCTTCATGTATAATGATCAACTCGATACTCCCTAGCCCCCAACAGCCTTTTTTTTCATAACACTTTAACCAGAGTGACGGGAGAGCGGCATTTCAGAAAACGTGCTTATCTCGGCGAGAAAAAGCGATTTCGGCAATAAAATTTAAAACGCGTGTAAAACATAAACCAAACGATGAAATTGGTTATTTCTTCATGTATAATGATCAACTCGATACTCCCTAGCCCCCAACAGCCTTTTTTTTCATAACACTTTAACCAGAGTGACGGGAGAGCGGCATTTCAGAAAACGTGCTTATCTCGGCGAGAAAAAGCGATTTCGGCAATAAAATTTAAAACGCGTGTAAAACATAAACCAAACGATGAAATTGGTTATTTCTTCATGTATAATGATCAACTCGATACTCCCTAGCCCCCAACAGCCTTTTTTTTCATAACACTTTAACCAGAGTGACGGGAGAGCGGCATTTCAGAAAACGTGCTTATCTCGGCGAGAAAAAGCGATTTCGGCAATAAAATTTAAAACGCGTGTAAAACATAAACCAAACGATGAAATTGGTTATTTCTTCATGTATAATGATCAACTCGATACTCCCTAGCCCCCAACAGCCTTTTTTTTCATAACACTTTAACCAGAGTGACGGGAGAGCGGCATTTCAGAAAACGTGCTTATCTCGGCGAGAAAAAGCGATTTCGGCAATAAAATTTAAAACGCGTGTAAAACATAAACCAAACGATGAAATTGGTTATTTCTTCATGTATAATGATCAACTCGATACTCCCTAGCCCCCAACAGCCTTTTTTTTCATAACACTTTAACCAGAGTGACGGGAGAGCGGCATTTCAGAAAACGTGCTTATCTCGGCGAGAAAAAGCGATTTCGGCAATAAAATTTAAAACGCGTGTAAAACATAAACCAAACGATGAAATTGGTTATTTCTTCATGTATAATGATCAACTCGATACTCCCTAGCCCCCAACAGCCTTTTTTTTCATAACACTTTAACCAGAGTGACGGGAGAGCGGCATTTCAGAAAACGTGCTTATCTCGGCGAGAAAAAGCGATTTCGGCAATAAAATTTAAAACGCGTGTAAAACATAAACCAAACGATGAAATTGGTTATTTCTTCATGTATAATGATCAACTCGATACTCCCTAGCCCCCAACAGCCTTTTTTTTCATAACACTTTAACCAGAGTGACGGGAGAGCGGCATTTCAGAAAACGTGCTTATCTCGGCGAGAAAAAGCGATTTCGGCAATAAAATTTAAAACGCGTGTAAAACATAAACCAAACGATGAAATTGGTTATTTCTTCATGTATAATGATCAACTCGATACTCCCTAGCCCCCAACAGCCTTTTTTTTCATAACACTTTAACCAGAGTGACGGGAGAGCGGCATTTCAGAAAACGTGCTTATCTCGGCGAGAAAAAGCGATTTCGGCAATAAAATTTAAAACGCGTGTAAAACATAAACCAAACGATGAAATTGGTTATTTCTTCATGTATAATGATCAACTCGATACTCCCTAGCCCCCAACAGCCTTTTTTTTCATAACACTTTAACCAGAGTGACGGGAGAGCGGCATTTCAGAAAACGTGCTTATCTCGGCGAGAAAAAGCGATTTCGGCAATAAAATTTAAAACGCGTGTAAAACATAAACCAAACGATGAAATTGGTTATTTCTTCATGTATAATGATCAACTCGATACTCCCTAGCCCCCAACAGCCTTTTTTTTCATAACACTTTAACCAGAGTGACGGGAGAGCGGCATTTCAGAAAACGTGCTTATCTCGGCGAGAAAAAGCGATTTCGGCAATAAAATTTAAAACGCGTGTAAAACATAAACCAAACGATGAAATTGGTTATTTCTTCATGTATAATGATCAACTCGATACTCCCTAGCCCCCAACAGCCTTTTTTTTCATAACACTTTAACCAGAGTGACGGGAGAGCGGCATTTCAGAAAACGTGCTTATCTCGGCGAGAAAAAGCGATTTCGGCAATAAAATTTAAAACGCGTGTAAAACATAAACCAAACGATGAAATTGGTTATTTCTTCATGTATAATGATCAACTCGATACTCCCTAGCCCCCAACAGCCTTTTTTTTCATAACACTTTAACCAGAGTGACGGGAGAGCGGCATTTCAGAAAACGTGCTTATCTCGGCGAGAAAAAGCGATTTCGGCAATAAAATTTAAAACGCGTGTAAAACATAAACCAAACGATGAAATTGGTTATTTCTTCATGTATAATGATCAACTCGATACTCCCTAGCCCCCAACAGCCTTTTTTTTCATAACACTTTAACCAGAGTGACGGGAGAGCGGCATTTCAGAAAACGTGCTTATCTCGGCGAGAAAAAGCGATTTCGGCAATAAAATTTAAAACGCGTGTAAAACATAAACCAAACGATGAAATTGGTTATTTCTTCATGTATAATGATCAACTCGATACTCCCTAGCCCCCAACAGCCTTTTTTTTCATAACACTTTAACCAGAGTGACGGGAGAGCGGCATTTCAGAAAACGTGCTTATCTCGGCGAGAAAAAGCGATTTCGGCAATAAAATTTAAAACGCGTGTAAAACATAAACCAAACGATGAAATTGGTTATTTCTTCATGTATAATGATCAACTCGATACTCCCTAGCCCCCAACAGCCTTTTTTTTCATAACACTTTAACCAGAGTGACGGGAGAGCGGCATTTCAGAAAACGTGCTTATCTCGGCGAGAAAAAGCGATTTCGGCAATAAAATTTAAAACGCGTGTAAAACATAAACCAAACGATGAAATTGGTTATTTCTTCATGTATAATGATCAACTCGATACTCCCTAGCCCCCAACAGCCTTTTTTTTCATAACACTTTAACCAGAGTGACGGGAGAGCGGCATTTCAGAAAACGTGCTTATCTCGGCGAGAAAAAGCGATTTCGGCAATAAAATTTAAAACGCGTGTAAAACATAAACCAAACGATGAAATTGGTTATTTCTTCATGTATAATGATCAACTCGATACTCCCTAGCCCCCAACAGCCTTTTTTTTCATAACACTTTAACCAGAGTGACGGGAGAGCGGCATTTCAGAAAACGTGCTTATCTCGGCGAGAAAAAGCGATTTCGGCAATAAAATTTAAAACGCGTGTAAAACATAAACCAAACGATGAAATTGGTTATTTCTTCATGTATAATGATCAACTCGATACTCCCTAGCCCCCAACAGCCTTTTTTTTCATAACACTTTAACCAGAGTGACGGGAGAGCGGCATTTCAGAAAACGTGCTTATCTCGGCGAGAAAAAGCGATTTCGGCAATAAAATTTAAAACGCGTGTAAAACATAAACCAAACGATGAAATTGGTTATTTCTTCATGTATAATGATCAACTCGATACTCCCTAGCCCCCAACAGCCTTTTTTTTCATAACACTTTAACCAGAGTGACGGGAGAGCGGCATTTCAGAAAACGTGCTTATCTCGGCGAGAAAAAGCGATTTCGGCAATAAAATTTAAAACGCGTGTAAAACATAAACCAAACGATGAAATTGGTTATTTCTTCATGTATAATGATCAACTCGATACTCCCTAGCCCCCAACAGCCTTTTTTTTCATAACACTTTAACCAGAGTGACGGGAGAGCGGCATTTCAGAAAACGTGCTTATCTCGGCGAGAAAAAGCGATTTCGGCAATAAAATTTAAAACGCGTGTAAAACATAAACCAAACGATGAAATTGGTTATTTCTTCATGTATAATGATCAACTCGATACTCCCTAGCCCCCAACAGCCTTTTTTTTCATAACACTTTAACCAGAGTGACGGGAGAGCGGCATTTCAGAAAACGTGCTTATCTCGGCGAGAAAAAGCGATTTCGGCAATAAAATTTAAAACGCGTGTAAAACATAAACCAAACGATGAAATTGGTTATTTCTTCATGTATAATGATCAACTCGATACTCCCTAGCCCCCAACAGCCTTTTTTTTCATAACACTTTAACCAGAGTGACGGGAGAGCGGCATTTCAGAAAACGTGCTTATCTCGGCGAGAAAAAGCGATTTCGGCAATAAAATTTAAAACGCGTGTAAAACATAAACCAAACGATGAAATTGGTTATTTCTTCATGTATAATGATCAACTCGATACTCCCTAGCCCCCAACAGCCTTTTTTTTCATAACACTTTAACCAGAGTGACGGGAGAGCGGCATTTCAGAAAACGTGCTTATCTCGGCGAGAAAAAGCGATTTCGGCAATAAAATTTAAAACGCGTGTAAAACATAAACCAAACGATGAAATTGGTTATTTCTTCATGTATAATGATCAACTCGATACTCCCTAGCCCCCAACAGCCTTTTTTTTCATAACACTTTAACCAGAGTGACGGGAGAGCGGCATTTCAGAAAACGTGCTTATCTCGGCGAGAAAAAGCGATTTCGGCAATAAAATTTAAAACGCGTGTAAAACATAAACCAAACGATGAAATTGGTTATTTCTTCATGTATAATGATCAACTCGATACTCCCTAGCCCCCAACAGCCTTTTTTTTCATAACACTTTAACCAGAGTGACGGGAGAGCGGCATTTCAGAAAACGTGCTTATCTCGGCGAGAAAAAGCGATTTCGGCAATAAAATTTAAAACGCGTGTAAAACATAAACCAAACGATGAAATTGGTTATTTCTTCATGTATAATGATCAACTCGATACTCCCTAGCCCCCAACAGCCTTTTTTTTCATAACACTTTAACCAGAGTGACGGGAGAGCGGCATTTCAGAAAACGTGCTTATCTCGGCGAGAAAAAGCGATTTCGGCAATAAAATTTAAAACGCGTGTAAAACATAAACCAAACGATGAAATTGGTTATTTCTTCATGTATAATGATCAACTCGATACTCCCTAGCCCCCAACAGCCTTTTTTTTCATAACACTTTAACCAGAGTGACGGGAGAGCGGCATTTCAGAAAACGTGCTTATCTCGGCGAGAAAAAGCGATTTCGGCAATAAAATTTAAAACGCGTGTAAAACATAAACCAAACGATGAAATTGGTTATTTCTTCATGTATAATGATCAACTCGATACTCCCTAGCCCCCAACAGCCTTTTTTTTCATAACACTTTAACCAGAGTGACGGGAGAGCGGCATTTCAGAAAACGTGCTTATCTCGGCGAGAAAAAGCGATTTCGGCAATAAAATTTAAAACGCGTGTAAAACATAAACCAAACGATGAAATTGGTTATTTCTTCATGTATAATGATCAACTCGATACTCCCTAGCCCCCAACAGCCTTTTTTTTCATAACACTTTAACCAGAGTGACGGGAGAGCGGCATTTCAGAAAACGTGCTTATCTCGGCGAGAAAAAGCGATTTCGGCAATAAAATTTAAAACGCGTGTAAAACATAAACCAAACGATGAAATTGGTTATTTCTTCATGTATAATGATCAACTCGATACTCCCTAGCCCCCAACAGCCTTTTTTTTCATAACACTTTAACCAGAGTGACGGGAGAGCGGCATTTCAGAAAACGTGCTTATCTCGGCGAGAAAAAGCGATTTCGGCAATAAAATTTAAAACGCGTGTAAAACATAAACCAAACGATGAAATTGGTTATTTCTTCATGTATAATGATCAACTCGATACTCCCTAGCCCCCAACAGCCTTTTTTTTCATAACACTTTAACCAGAGTGACGGGAGAGCGGCATTTCAGAAAACGTGCTTATCTCGGCGAGAAAAAGCGATTTCGGCAATAAAATTTAAAACGCGTGTAAAACATAAACCAAACGATGAAATTGGTTATTTCTTCATGTATAATGATCAACTCGATACTCCCTAGCCCCCAACAGCCTTTTTTTTCATAACACTTTAACCAGAGTGACGGGAGAGCGGCATTTCAGAAAACGTGCTTATCTCGGCGAGAAAAAGCGATTTCGGCAATAAAATTTAAAACGCGTGTAAAACATAAACCAAACGATGAAATTGGTTATTTCTTGATGTATAATGATCAACTCGATACTCCCTAGCCCCCAACAGCCTTTTTTTTCATAACACTTTAACCAGAGTGACGGGAGAGCGGCATTTCAGAAAACGTGCTTATCTCGGCGAGAAAAAGCGATTTCAGCAATAAAATTTAAAACGCGTGTAAAACATAAACCAAACGATGAAATTGGTTATTTCTTCATGTATAATGAACAACTCGATACTCCCTAGCCCCCAACAGCCTTTTTTTTCATAACACTTTAACCAGAGTGACGGGAGAGCGGCATTTCAGAAAACGTGCTTATCTCGACGAGAAAAAGCGATTTCGGCAATAAAATTTAAAACGCGTGTAAAACATAAACCAAACGATGAAATTGGTTATTTCTTCATGTATAATGATCAACTCGATACTCCCTAGCCCCCAACAGCCTTTTTTTTCATAACACTTTAACCAGAGTGACGGGAGAGCGGCATTTCAGAAAACGTGCTTATCTCGGCGAGAAAAAGCGATTTCGGCAATAAAATTTAAAACGCGTGTAAAACATAAACCAAACGATGAAATTGGTTATTTCTTCATGTATAATGATCAACTCGATACTCCCTAGCCCCCAACAGCCTTTTTTTTCATAACACTTTAACCAGAGTGACGGGAGAGCGGCATTTCAGAAAACGTGCTTATCTCGGCGAGAAAAAGCGATTTCGGCAATAAAAATTAAAACGCGTGTAAAACATAAACCAAACGATGAAATTGGTTATTTCTTCATGTATAATGATCAACTCGATACTCCCTAGCCCCCAACAGCCTTTTTTTTCATAACACTTTAACCAGAGTGACGGGAGAGCGGCATTTCAGAAAACGTGCTTATCTCGGCGAGAAAAAGCGATTTCGGCAATAAAATTTAAAACGCGTGTAAAACATAAACCAAACGATGAAATTGGTTATTTCTTCATGTATAATGATCAACTCGATACCCCCTAGCCCCCAACAGCCTTTTTTTTCATAACACTTTAACCAGAGTGACGGGAGAGCGGCATTTCAGAAAACGTGCTTATCTCGGCGAGAAAAAGCGATTTCGGCAATAAAATTTAAAACGCGTGTAAAACATAAACCAAACGATGAAATTGGTTATTTCTTCATGTATAATGATCAACTCGACACTCCCTAGCCCCCAACAGCCTTTTTTTTCATAACACTTTAACCAGAGTGACGGGAGAGCGGCATTTCAGAAAACGTGCTTATCTCGGCGAGAAAAAGCGATTTCGGCAATAAAATTTAAAACGCGTGTAAAACATAAACCAAACGATGAAATTGGTTATTTCTTCATGTATAATGATCAACTCGATACTCCCTAGCCCCCAACAGCCTTTTTTTTCATAACACTTTAACCAGAGTGACGGGAGAGCGGCATTTCAGAAAACGTGCTTATCTCGGCGAGAAAAAGCGATTTCGGCAATAAAATTTAAAACGCGTGTAAAACATAAACCAAACGATGAAATTGGTTATTTCTTCATGTATAATGATCAACTCGATACTCCCTAGCCCCCAACAGCCTTTTTTTTCATAACACTTTAACCAGAGTGACGGGAGAGCGGCATTTCAGAAAACGTGCTTATCTCGGCGAGAAAAAGCGATTTCGGCAATAAAATTTAAAACGCGTGTAAAACATAAACCAAACGATGAAATTGGTTATTTCTTCATGTATAATGATCAACTCGATACTCCCTAGCCCCCAACAGCCTTTTTTTTCATAACACTTTAACCAGAGTGACGGGAGAGCGGCATTTCAGAAAACGTGCTTATCTCGGCGAGAAAAAGCGATTTCGGCAATAAAATTTAAAACGCGTGTAAAACATAAACCAAACGATGAAATTGGTTATTTCTTCATGTATAATGATCAACTCGATACTCCCTAGCCCCCAACAGCCTTTTTTTTCATAACACTTTAACCAGAGTGACGGGAGAGCGGCATTTCAGAAAACGTGCTTATCTCGGCGAGAAAAAGCGATTTCGGCAATAAAATTTAAAACGCGTGTAAAACATAAACCAAACGATGAAATTGGTTATTTCTTCATGTATAATGATCAACTCGATACTCCCTAGCCCCCAACAGCCTTTTTTTTCACAACACTTTAACCAGAGTGACGGGAGAGCGGCATTTCAGAAAACGTGCTTATCTCGGCGAGAAAAAGCGATTTCGGCAATAAAATTTAAAACGCGTGTAAAACATAAACCAAACGATGAAATTGGTTATTTCTTCATGTATAATGATCAACTCGATACTCCCTAGCCCCCAACAGCCTTTTTTTTCATAACACTTTAACCAGAGTGACGGGAGAGCGGCAGAGAATGGTAGGTGGATATTATGACAAAGTTTGATGGAGTATTGATTTATGACCTTAATAAAAAAGTATTAAATATTTTTTTTTTTTTTTTTTTTTTTTTTTTTTTTTTAAAAAGAGTTATTGAGGTCATAGAGTTTATGGAGGTCATAGGGAGGTCATAGGTTATAGGGTTAGGTTGTTATTTATTTAAATGTTGAATTATGGGTTGGGTTAGGGTTTGGTGTGGGATGTGTGTGTGGTGTGTGTGTGGTTGAAAGTCAAAAATGTTATGAGCTGCTGCTTCCTCCCTCGTCCTGTAGGGGGTGTTTAAGTGTTTCATTCACTTTCATCCTGAGATAAGAGTGCTAAGGTGTGTAAGTGTATTTATCTCAGGATGAGTGTAAATCTTGTTTTGTTTTGTTTTTTGGATGGTGGTAAGTCTGAACATATGTGTTAGATCATCTGTAAATCTTGTTTTGTTTATTTTTTGGTGGTGTGAATATGTCTGTAGATGTTTAGGGTCTTAAGATTGTTGGGGGTGTCTGACCTTCTCACCTTGCGCGGCTCTTTACGGCGTGTGTCTGTATCTGGGTTGTATGTGTGTGTATGTGGCTGAGTTAAATTATTTGATGGTGGGAATATGTCTGTACATGTTTTGGGGTCTTAAGATTGTTGGGGGGTGTATGACCCTGCTTTATGACCTCGCCGCGTGTATCTGTGGGATGTGTGTGTATGTGGCTGAGTTAAATTATTTTTGGTGCTATGTTTCAGTTTAAAAAAGCTTTTAATAATAGTATGAGGTGAAAAAAAATGAATCTTACCTTCCGAGGGATGAAATTAGCTGGTCCTCAGTCCAATTTTGTGTATGGAGGAGAAAATGGAGTTTAAAAATGGGGTGGGGGTTAGGGTTAGGGGTCTTCAGGTCAGAATGTTCTTTAGGGCGGGAAAGTATCTGGATATATAGATGTGCAAGTGTTTAAACAGTCAGAAAAGGCCTTTACAAAGCTCAAACCACCTCAAGTCGGTCTCTACGCTCTGCGGATCTTTTAAAAGCAATGGTGAAAGGTAGGTTGTTTTTTTTTCCTAAAAATAAACTATTCTGTTATAATGCGATTGTATTTATGACGTATGTTTTTTTTTGTACATAGATATTATCGTCTATGCGGACGTCCACAATGCTCGTGAGTTTTATTATGTGTTTACATTATTCTGTTATTTTCTCCATCAGAAATGTGATGTTATTGTTTTTCTCAACAAAAAAAAGCGCGGTTAAATGATGACTTCAGTGGAGTCTACTTAACGCAGACGGATTACGGTGAATCACACATTCATTTATGTTAGTTAATATTAATACGTTGATCTTAAAATGTTTAACTTATGTATGTATGTTAGATCTGGTAGGTGCAGCGGAGCAAGACATCCAGAAAAACGGTCTGGGTGACACAGGTCGCGAAGGTTACAAAGAGCCTGCTTCAAACGTGTCGGATGTGTTGGGAGAATCGTCTGACGAGGGCTCAGCTCCGCATCTTTTAAGAGCATTTGAAGACCGACAGAATCGGCTCTTTGCTCAAAAAGCGGATGACGTGTCAGCGGGTCACGTGACGGACGCAGAGCTTGCGAATATTAAGTACGAGGAGTTGAACCAAACTCGCGAATCGTTAAAAGAAATTGAAGGTATGTCGAATTTTGTTTTATATATATATATATATATTATTTTTTCTATCATATATTTATGTTATAACATTGTTTCTTCTGTATACTTCAGGCGCTATTGACAGCCAACCACAGGCTGCTCAACCTTCGAGGCGTCAGATGACTCGGAGTAGGAGGGGTCGAAGAAGGAGCAGGCTCACACACAACCCCCACCCATCCTTCCGTGTGAGAGAGAGGCGTCTGAAAGATTCAAGGTCTCATGCGTGTGACGGTGAATGTATTTACAGACAGCAACTTCGCTCTTGTCTCAAAGTAATACAGACATTGACATCTGCAATTGAAACATCGATAGTTTAAAATAAAAAGGCAATGTCTGACCCTAAACTCACGCCAACTGAGGCAGACGTCATAGCAAGCATTGTTGAAATAGATTTTGAAACCGATGAAACAAATCATGAATCAGGTACAAGGCAGAGATTTTGTGATACCCCTGAACTAGATCAACAAATCTTGACAATTAACAACGATATTGAAATGTTATCGGATGGTGCGTATAGGAGTCAAATATCAGAATTAACATCACACCTGCTATCTGCTCTAGAGGGTGTAAATGCGGTGGTATCGGGTGAGCAGAGTGCCCTCAGCCCCGATGTGCCTAATCATTTACAAAGTGTGGTAGAGGGTCTTAATAATCAAAGTGTCAATGAAGGTAGCCAAAGTCCTACACACATTTCTTCACAATTGTTAAACTTGATAACTGAATTAAATAACCACACGTATGAGAGTGTACGTTGTCTCAGTCCTAACATACCGGCTCAACTGATTGACATTATCAACGAGTTAAATGTACAGCCGCCTGACCCGACTCACGATAATCAGTCTGTGTTGAATGATGAAATAATTGATGACATGTGCGTTGAACCCTTGGCGTGTATTGATGGTAGCGACATAGCGCCGTGCCTACAAACTCGCCAACAGCCTAACAACTGCGCTGTAATAATTGATCATCAAATTGAGGGCGACATAGCGCCGTCTCAACATACGGCGTTTCAGCAACCTGACGCTACCTCTCAGCCGCTGAGTCGTGTTCAACCCGCAGGCTCGGAACCTGTCGCTACCTCTCAGCCTCTAAGCCGTGTTCAACAAGGTGGCTCGGCTGTAGTTAACAGACCCCATTTCAATAATGTTGAAGTGCGGAGACGTATAAATCCCCCCATGCAATCGGGTAGCAGGGATTTTGCTTCTTTTTACATGCATATCGAAAATAACATCGAAGGTGTTTTGGAGGAGGTAGATGACATTGCACAAACGGGGGATGCAATTCAGATTGAGATTGTGGGGGGTGGTGACGAAAGAGAACATACCTACCAACAAATGACTGATATAGACTCTATGAGGGAGCATGTACAAAGTATGCTAGAGCGTTTAGCACAGTCTAACACAGAACTTATGCTCGATGAAGGTTTAGAATTAGTGGTACAAATATTCAAGCCTTTGCGTGGAGGTATGCGTCGCAAACTGATACAATCCACTAATGTAGAAATATTAAAGAGAAAAAAACGACATTTGTACATGACTCTTAACAAAGACAACAATCTATGCTTTGCTCTCGCGTTAGCACATCTGCTAAACAGCTCGCTAACAACAAAGCAGGCCACACAGCAGGCTCGGCTCTTACAAGAGAGTGTAGGTTTGAACTGTCACACAGCTGTAAGTCTGGCTGATGTACACAAATTCGAGAAAGCCCTCAAAAGAAAGATAGTTGTAATGTACAGAAAAGCCGACTGCCGTCCTATGACTTTTTTTGAGACTCGCTACCCCAAATCAGCCGATGATATTTTGTTTATCCTTTTACTAGAGAATCATTTCTACGGCGTTAAATCCATTGAGGGGTTTGTAGGTCATACATATTTCTGTAGACACTGCTTCAAAGGTCACGAGAATTGGGAGCAGCATCGGTGCCCGGGGCACTGTCACGTGTGTCTTGATGCGAGATGTAAACAGCTACCCTTTAAACGTGTAATCTGTCCTGATTGTAATAAGACTTGTTATAATGACGAGTGTTTTATCAAACATAAAGAGCCGCGCAAGGCGAGAAGGTCAGACATCCTCAAAACTAACTGTGACACATATAAAAAATGCATGCAATGCGGCTTGCAATATTATGTGAAACCAGGTGCTAGTCGTGTCAAGCATCACTGCCTCGCTAAAAAATGTGCTGTGTGCGGTGACGACTTGAGGGGAGATACAATGCTTGATCCTCATCTGTGTTACATCCAACCTCTAAAAGCACAGCCTCCTTGTAGAAATGTAATATACTACGATTTTGAAACCTATGTAGATGAAGACGGGTCACTCAAACCCTTTCTTGTTTGTTGTAAATCGAATAGTATGGAGAAGCATTGGTTTGGTACCGATTGTGTCGACGGTTTTGTTAGTTTTTTCAGAAACCCTCGTTTCAAAGGTTCGACTTTTGTAGCACATAATGCTAGAGGTTTTGATTCCTACATTTTACTCAACAGAATGATCGATCTGGGTGTCAAATTTGACATTATAATGCAAGGGAGTAAGGTTCTCTCTTTTGTGGATGTTGATTTGAAATCGCGATACATAGACTCGCTCTCATTTCTGACCATGGCGCTAAGTGCGATCCCAAAGGCCCTAGGGTTTGAAGACAAATCAAAGGGGTACTTTCCACACAAATTCAGCTCGTTGGCTCATCTGAATTATGTAGGGTCTTATCCCGAGCCTTCGTCTTACGATGTTGAACGCCTGGCCCCCTCAGAGCGTGCAAAGTTCTACGAATGGTATGACAAAAACAGTATGGGGTCGTTTGATTTTGCCCAGCAGGCTGTAGCCTACTGTAAGAATGACGTGAACTTGTTATTCCAGGGTGGTGAGACATTTAGGGGTGAGTTTTTCGAAGCTACAGGTTGTGACCCCTTCAACGCTGTGACAATCGCCTCAGCCTGCATGAGTGTGTTCCGCACAAGATTCCTGAAGCCTCAAACACTGGCCATTACACCTGCAGACAACTACACGAACCAATATAAAGCTTTCTCGCAAGACGCTATCCAATATTTGCTGTGGGTCATGCACAGTCAAAATGTTCACATCAGACACGCTTTAAACGGCGGGGAAGTCAAAATAGACAACTTCTTTGTAGACGGTTATAGAGAGGTTGGAGGTGTGCGTATAGTGTATGAATATTTTGGATGCTATCACCACGGTTGTTCAGAATGCTTCGATCTTGCTAAAATATGTCCGACGACAAAACGCCCCTTTCAGGAAAGGTTCGATGCCACCCAAAAGAAAATTCGAGAACTACGTCTTAAACCGAATTTGCAACTTGTAATTATGTGGGAGCACGAATGGTTGCGAATGAAAAAGTTAGACGCGGCGACGGGCGAATTCATCAAAAAAGCTAAATTCCCATCACCGCTAAAGCCTAGACAAGCTTTGTTCGGGGGGCGGACAAACGCGTTTGTTTTAAGATATACCCCAAAACCTAACGAACGTGTGCTTTATGTTGATGTCACGTCGCTGTATCCATTTATCAATAGCACCTGTCTCTACCCCATTGATCATCCTGAAATCTTCCACAATGACTTCAAGGACCCCAGGATGTATTTCGGCTTCATCAGCGCTACAGTTAACCCACCGAGGGGGTTATATTTTCCTGTTTTGCCCTACAAATCACCTAAAGGTAAACTGCTATTCACATTATGTCGCACCTGTGGCGATGCCAACAATCAAAATACAGCCTGTGCGCACACTGATGAGCAAAGGTCATTAACGGGTGTCTGGACAACCCCTGAATTCGCCAAGGCTCTCGACCTCGGTTACACCGTTGTGAATATTTCCGAGGTATGGCATTACAGTCGAAAGAGTGACGCCATTTTTACCGACTATATGAGGACTTTTTTGAAAGGTAAACAGGAATCTTCAGGGTACCCCGCACATGTCATCAATCAGGCTGATAGAAACCAGTATATCGAGGATTATAAGACGCATCAAAATATTCAACTAGATCCTTCCAAAATTAGAGTGAATCCTGGAAAAAGGCAAGTTTCAAAACTATGTCTGAACAATCTCTGGGGTAAGTTGGCGCAGCGTGAGAACATGCCAAGCACAAAGATTGTGACAAAAACTAAGGATTTTCTCGAACTGCTTTTTTCAGGTCTGTATGACGTGACATTTATCCACTTTCTCAACAAAAAACGAGCGATGGTGCAGTATTGTTTTCGAACAAACACTGAGAAACCATTGACGAAAACTACAAATGTGGCTGCGGCGTGTTTTACAACGGCGTACGCTCGTTTGAAAATGTACGGCTATTTGGAAATGCTACAGAACCGGGTTTTGTACACTGATACGGACAGTATTATCTATACAGCTTTGCCCGGTGAAAGCGTTCTGCCTCTGGGAGACTATCTGGGTGATTTGACAGACGAGCTTTCCAACGACAGCATTGTAGATTTTGTCTCCGCAGGCCCCAAGACCTACGCATACAAACTGAGAAACAGTGGACGTGTCGTGATGAAGGTCAAAGGTATCACCCAAACACATGAAAGCGGGCAAAACATCAATTTCGATAGCATGCTTGATCTGGTTCAGGGGTACATCAACAACCAAGGCGCGTGCTCGGACGTGCTCTCTACCCCGCAACACGTCATTGTACGTGATAAAAAAGGCTTCCGATTAAAGAATGCCTCATTCAATAAGAGACTGAGGGTCGTGTACGATAAGAGACGCCTAGTCGGGCGAGGTCAGACGTTGCCTTTTGGGTTTTAACATTTTTTTTTTGTTTTCCATGTGTAAAAATGTCTTTGAACCAAATTGAATTTGATCCTAGATTAGAACTACCTTTTGCCTGTATAATTAGTGGCCCTAGTGGATGTGGCAAGACTTTTCTGGTGAAAAATGTTTTAGAACACACAGATCATGTCATGAGACAAAAGCCTCATAATATTGTATGGGTTTATACTTCGGCCCAACCTTTGTATGATGAAGTCAAAAGTATGAATAAAAATATTGTATTTATCAAAGGATTGCCTGAATCTTTTGACGATGAAAAGTTGTTCCCCCCGCAGCAAAACCATCTGCTGATATTGGACGATGTCATCTTTCAAGCCTCAGACAATCAGGAAGTGGTTCGAATTTTTACACAATATAGGCATCATATGAATCTAAGCGTCATCATGTTAACGCAGAACATCTTCCACCAGGGTAAATTTAGCCGTACTATAAGCCTAAACAGTAATTATCTAGTTTTGTTCAAAAATCCACGCGATAAATTGCAGGTAACTGTTCTGGCTAATCAAATCTGCCCCAACAACCGGAAGTTCTTTCTGGAATGTTTTGAAGATGCGACGAGGGATCCGTACGGCTATTTACTGGTTGATTTGACGCCTACGTGTCCAGAACAATACAGACTGCGCACAGGCATACTACACAATCAATGGCCTACTGTTTATATTCCTAAGCAATAAAAACAATGTCTAAACTGTTAAAAAGAAATGCGGCGTTACTTAAGACTCTCTTTACCTGCAAGCCGGGCGAACGCAAACATTTACTCCTCAGAGCTCCTGCCAGTTTACTAAAAGCGCTATGTGAGATTGCTTTAAATCTCCTAAAAGGCCACATACCTCTAAATTCGAAACAATACAAAAAACTTAAAAAACAAAAAAGGAATATTCGATTTCTAGCCGATAAAAAAAATACTTTAAAGAAGAAAAGAGCTGTATTGGTTCAAAAAGGTGGTTTCATTTTCCCGTTGCTGGCTGCTTTTGCTCCTGTACTCGGAAGCGTCATCGGAGGCCTCATAAATAAATAAATTAAAAAAAAATGAGTTTGAAAACGGCGAATAAATTGTACCTCGTCTCCCCATACCAACTAGACAGGATGACTCGAGCGCAGCCAAACATCCTCGATACAGCTGAACGGGATTTAGATCGGCAGATGAAACAGGTGTTGGAAAATAAAAATTTAAATCAATACGAAAAAATCAAAATGTATCAAAGCCTAATGCAACGTTACAGAGGATTATTAAAACAAAAGAATGAGGAGAGTGCCCCCATCACACTGAACGTATCGCAAGATCAGATAGAACGCGCCACCCCTCCCAATCAGAACAACAACAACAACGCCACGGAGCTGACGGAGATGGAGACGAGAGAACAGGTGCACGAGGACCCGCCGGGGATGAAAACTACGCAACAGGTGCAAACGGAGGAATGGACAGGGATTCTCGACGCTATAGGATCACGACATCATCGAAACGCCGCATACGTGTTGAGAAAATTAGCATCGAACGATATAGGATGGACGCCTCGGGGCGAATTTATATTTAATGGAAATCTTATCAGAGGATCTCATATGACCGATTTGATAAAAAAGCTCGTCGTGAGCGGTAAGAAAGTAGGCGGTCCTCCTATAGGCTGGAGTGAATTTTTGGAAACATTAACCCGTCTTAATTTACCGGAATCAAGCATTTCCAACCCTTTGGCACGTTCTGACTTTAAACGTTTAAAATACGCTAGAGCTGAAGATGAAGACGTTTCCCAAGCTAAAAATGCAAACGCAAAAAACATTAAGAAAAAAAAAAGAAAGCAAGCCGCAATGGCTCAAAAATGGGTTAGTTATTAAATATGAGAAATTTGATGTATGGTGAAATAAAAAAAAACGTATATTGTATATGTTAGCATAAAAACACACTTGACTCTGTAACTCTCTTTTTAAAGATGTTTTATTGAATAAAAAGAGTTTTATAAAAAACATTAACGTGACTACGTACAATGACATTTTTTAAACTTATGCAAAGAACACGATGTCTGACCCCCGCACACTCGCCGAGCCCCACGTGATTTTCGAACAAAGGAGGTAACCATTGCATCATTGTGTAGGGGGTCTGTCGTGTAGCTATCCAAAACATCCAGATAAGTTAACCCGCATCTTCGTTGACTTAAATAATAAACACAGTGATGACCGCAGGTGCTCGTCAGTTCGTGTTGTAGTTGAATGTTATGGTAAATTATACGGTTAGAATGTTTTTTCAGAAAATCCAATATACTCTTAGGGTAAAATATATGGTCGGGTTCTAAACCAAAAGGGTCAAAGAATGTGGCCGAACCGTCTTTTTCTAACGTTAACCCCAGCCAGTGTTCCCCCGGCAGATGCCTCGGGTGCGTGTTTACAATGTAGTGTCTGGGGGGTGTGTCTGTGACGTCATGCAACTCGTCTGCTGCAAAAACGCCTCCAAAGAGAGGCCCATGTTGAAGCCTCATGAAACTGGTCAATTCACGCCCGTTCATCTTAATATTAATAATAATCCATCAGCACCTCTCTCTTGGCGTTGATTTCGACAATTGAATCATAAGCGGCGTAAACAATTAACGTTGTTGTGTGGGGAAGCGGATTACGAAATCGTAGATCCAGTCTGAGCACGCCGTTGTTTACTGGGGCAATGGCTCCTGAATCATCTCCGGGGTTCAGATTGAAGACAAAAAGCGAGTAACCTTGATTAAAATCATCTTGATCGATACAGAGTGGTAAATCCTTCAAAAAACGCCCCGTCGCTGTGAAAAGATTAAGGTATTCGCGTGTAGAAAGCCCCCCGCCAAAATAAGGCTGAAAAGCTTTGGACGGAATCTGTCGGCCTTCTTGCGAGAGACTCAGATATTCAATGTCGGCGTTGATAAAATTAAATGGATTTAAATCTTTTCTCCCAGCAAAACTCAAATGATTTACGAGGGCTAACACTATTTGTTTTGGCATATGTCCGAGAAACAGATTATCCTGATGACATATTCTGGAATTCTGAGCAATGGAAAACGTTTTAAGACAAATTCTCGTTAAAGGATAAATGGCATTGCCCTTGTGTAACGCTGCTTCGTGGCCAATAGCGACGGCTGGTGACACAGTTACTTTTTTCACAAATAATGTTGCCCCTAAAATCTTGAGACAGACGTCGTTGTTAGAAGCGCTCATGAGACAGAAATCATCGTTGGCTCTGGATAATTTCAAACGTAGATCCACGTGATTCAGTAGATGACGCTCGCAGAAAAATATATCGCTGTGTATGGGCCCCATAATTTGGAACTCTTGTGATTCTGCCAGTCGTAAAGCGCGCTTCCATAGTCCATCGTTGATATTGGGGCCTTCAAAAGCAATAGAGTCCATACGTCCCCTAGTATCTTTAACAAACATCCCAGCTGAGAATTGTGAATGGAGGGTATCTCTTGAAAAATTTAACAAAGTCTCAATTATTGCCCTATAGGGGTGAGTCGCACTAGATTGTGATATAAGACGGTCCCCTAGAACGACGTCAACTTGTGAAAATATGGTATTAAGAGGATAATTAATAATCCCCACAGCTTCATTCGCTGCTAGATTGCTTCCGTCTTTGTGTAATACTTTTAAACGTAAATGCAGCAATGTATCAGATAGATCGAGATATTTAGAGCCATCTCCGGGGATAAAAAATTCAATCGGGCCCGAATCTGTAATTGCCGATAAAGGAGGAATCTCCACATACTGTGTTTGATCTATTGATAATTGTGTAAGAGGTGGAGCAAAAATATCCAGCTCACTAAGACTGCATTCTTGGGAATTAAAATGTAAAAGCGACATTTTATTTATTTTATTTTTATTTTTTAAGAGAATATGTCCGTCCTACGTCTTGGTCGCCTTTTGATGACTGGTTTGAAGTTTTTGATACTGCGTGTCTTTTTATTTATTCTCAATCTGAGGCCTGAGGGTCTTCGCCCACGACGTGAAAGAACTACAAGCCCCGCACCTCCTTGAGCGGCTTCCGGTTTACGTTTTATTTTTTCAATGACGCGGCCCGCCACATCCGTAGCAATGTTCCGCGCGGCACTTTGCAGATGCGGTCTGGCTAGGTTGAAACCTGATTTCAACATTGGAGCAACAAAACGAAATAGCTTCGCGAATATAGACCCTATCCCACGTCCGTACTGAACTGGGGCACCGTGGAAACCAGGATAGGAACCACCTATTTGACTTTCATAATATTTGACGAATCGATATAGATCGGGATGTGTCTCGAGTCTCATATTTTTCTAATGTTTCGGTCTAAAATGTAGAACTAGAACGATCTTCCCGTATTTGAAATTGATTGGTTGATTCTGGTCTGTGCGAATGCTAATATGGATGTGCTCAATGTGGCGTTTGTTTACATCTAAATAATATAACGTGGTGAAACTTCTATTTATGAGCGATCCAAATTCCCCTTCTAAAGGCAGGCTCCTTAGTAAAGGGGCGTGGGCGTCGCCAACAGTCTGATAGTGTATTACATCGGCGTAAATGAAAAGATGGTACCGCCCTCCCCTTCGATCAGCTGTCCGCGGGGCCTTTGTCCAATCTGTTTTTAATGGAAACCATTGCTCAGCCGGCAGGCCTACTAAATAAGCTAACGGTTCGTTAAATTTTAGTTCGTAGGGTTCTTTGGTGTGAAATTTAAATCTATGGGTATGCTGGTCGTATTCCACGTTTATTTTTTTGTTGGAAGCTTTCAATAACTGCGTTTTAATATCTTCAGCCAAGGAGTTGAGATCGCCATATATCTCCCCCTGCAGTTTCACCAGGGTGGGTAGGGGTGCCTCGTGAGGCTCGGTTGCTGGTTTTGTCATCTCTCTAAAGTAGAAGCCCCTTTTTTTCTCCGGTACATCTACACACGTGTTCACATATGTAATTTCACAAATAGCGACTTCCCAGGGCCCCTTTAAATCGATATTCTGGACCAATTCGACTCTAAAGTCCGTATTTGTATTATTCGGATACAAATGCATACTTGCGTTGGAGGTCAGGGTTACATAAAATCCATCCCTGACTTCACCCATCTTGAAATTTTATGAGTAATGATTGGTTTTGTCATTTCAGATATCTTTAACACTGCTGGCTGCCACCCAAGAATCAAATTTCGGAGGCCATCCGACCCAGCGTATCAAAAGTTCACGCCTCCCTGAGACCGTTCGGGATTTAAGAATTTTCTGAATGCTGAAAAATGTATTTTTCTTAATTTTCACTTTTTGGAGCTCATCTGCATAGAATACGCCATCTAGCGGCTCTCCGTCGTAATCGCTGAGTTTGTAAACCTTTGGAAAACGATTGAGAATTTCTACTACAGTGAAAAACTCATCTGAGAAAGATTGTTCGTACGATTTGTCAAAGACACCCTTTATTTTGGAAATTCTAACGTTGTCTCCTACGGCGAATCTTTTTTTATCACTCTTCTGTAGAGATACGTTGCCGTACAGGTTACGGAAAACGATGTCTGTATTTTCCATAGTCACCTCATTAGGCGACATCTTAATACTACGATGAAATGAATTATTATAAGAGGATAGAAAATCTTGAATTTTGTCGACATAACGTCTTGTATTATGCGCAGTGAAAAACCGCCACATCCTGGTCTTAAGAGTCCGATTAAAACGCTCGACTGTTTGTGCTTTCAAATCCGACGCTGTGGAAAAATGGATGATTTTATGACGTTTTATTAATTTCTGGAATTGCTTGTTGAAGAATTCTGTGCCAGCGTCCGTCTGCAAACGTAGCGGGATTCCGCTGTCTGACAGAATTGATTCAAATGCTTGGCTCACACTGGCGGCTGATTTATCCTTCAGAACGCGAGCAAAAGCCTTCTTTGAGAAAATGTCAATCACGGTGAGAATATATTTCATCCCATCATTATGTGATGACAAAATTTGCATATCACATAAATCGGCTTGTAGTTGTCTTTGAGCTCTTCGTGCATATACTTTGTTTCTAGAGAAAGTCAGTCTTGCAGGTTTGTGTAATGTATATGCATTTTCTCCCGCAAGGAATGATTTCACTTTCTTCAAAGTGGGTTGGTTTTTTTTACAGCTCAAGAGAGCCGCCTTGTGGAGACGTTGAGCACCACCGAAACTTGCTGGATTTTTAACATTATAATACAATTTTTTCAGACATCTTTCCTCAGCCATTGTTGCAACCGTTGTGACAAATATGGAACCCGTTCGTGGTTTTAAAATGTTTATTGAAAGGAGAAAAACAGGTAAAATTCTTTTTTTTTTTTGGTTACAATATATAAAACAAACCAGGTGTTAAACGTATAATGTTTGTTCTGGTTAGAATATAATCAAACAATGCGGTATAGGAGAAACAAGGTACATTTAAAAAAAAGGTATATTATAAAAATAAAAAAGTACATTTAAAAAAAAGGTACATTATAAAAATAAAAAAGTACATTTTAAAAAAAGGCACATAGTTTTGTATTACATTTTAAGAACGTACATACGCTATCATAGACCGTATCACATGTTTCGGTACATTTGATTCGATAAGAATTTTGAATTTGTTCAATTCGGTTTTAACATCAATTGGAATATTATTGCGTATATGTACAATAATCAAATCATGGAACAATGTCATCAGAGTAAACAGGTGTGCGACAGATATTTCACTCCATTCGTTGATAACGAGTTTCAATTTGTTAAAGACTTCTTCTAAATTTGATAAAATACACACTAGATTAGTCCAAGTAATTTCTAAAACATTTTGGGATATATGTCTTATTTTTTCCATAATATCCACCAATTTCTGGACAGAAGCGTCGTTATTAGTGTCACGCTGTACAATTACTCGTTCCAAATCCTCAGTCCAATTTTGCAGATCGTTTCTTCTCAAAGAATTACCCATTTCTCTCAACCTCGTGTCTATGAAACACAAATTCAATCGCAGAATCAGAAATTTGGGCAAACTGTTTGTAATCAATAATACAGCTTTCTAGTTTCCCGAAGATGTCTTCTTCATAGGACAGATCTAACAAAATGACATTGATGATTTTTTTAACATCTATTTGTGGTAACTGAATATCGAGGTGCGTCAGCATTCTGTAAATAGCAGAAAAGAACTGTCTATTACATACTGATTTCATGATCTTATGGAAATTTTCGAACATATAATAATTTTCATGTTTTATGTACAGACATGTATGTCTCATCTGAGAAAGATCATCCAATTCACAAGCCAAACAATCACTTGCGGTATGTTTAAGCAGATCTTTGTGTAGTAAGAGAACTACGAACAATTTGATTCTTACATATTCAATTGGCGACATCCAGGGTAGCGCGTTTTCGATTTCAAAACTGACGCTGGTTGATGACGAGGTGGATGGCAACGTTGAAGCCGCGGATGATGATTTCTTGCTCGTCATCGACCTGGATGTTGATTTGTCGGGGTCGCTGTTCAATACTGCCCCCTTTGGTGAATTCTCGCAGTCGCTGTTCATTACTGGTCCTTCTGTTGAGGCGAGATCTGGAGGTGAAGGCTGTTTTGCAGACAGGGAGACATTATCTGCTTCAAATGGTGGAATTGCCAGCTCGGGATACCATAGCTCCGATTCCACCGGGTTGTCCAGCGTGGTGAAAGACTGTCGTCTGGCCTCCTTTGCGTGCCAGGTAGCCGGTTCCTTCAACAGACGTGTGAATCGCCGATCTGTTTTTCCCTCTTCGTCTTCTTCATCCGATGAAATTATGATGATCGATTCGGCGTATAGCAACGGTGTGAATTCTTTCAAACATTCTCGACCGCAGTCATCTTTTGCAGAATCAGGATGCCGGGTCCCCGGATACGTGACGGTGCGTTCAGGGCAAATCGGTGTGGAAGTCTGCATGTCGATGTCAGCTTCGTCAGAAGCACAGCCGTGGGGTAACGGCGTTGAGGATGCAGGTGAACACAAATTAATTACCTCTTCGTGGTGATGTTGTAGGCCTTTCAGAATCTTTTGTTTCGGTTCCTTGTCTGCATCTTGGAAGGTAGGCAGAAGATTTTTGGCGCATCGTTTGTCAGACATTTTTTTTGTCTTGAGCAGTGAGATGTTTCTTGGCGAGATTCTTTGAGGTTTGAAGGTTTGGGGGGAGCTTTTTTTCTTATACAGAGCAGTTGTAAACGGTCCACGCCCTCCTCCTCCTCCTGGAGATTTAGGGGTGTGCTTGGAGTCTGGAGTAGGCGGTAGGAGATTTAGGGGTGTGCTTGGAGTCTGGAGTAGGCGGTACTTTGATTGTAGGGGGATGTAAAAATTAGAACGTATTGAAATGTTATTCAAATATTAATTTTTTTCTGACCCCCGCAATCGTGATCCACATTCTACTACACAAATACTGCTCCGTTATCATGGCAGTTAAGGGGTTAATTCTCCTCTGCCACTCTGATAAAGGGACTTGTAGAATCGTCTGAAGTACACCACACTCACTGTTGAAAACCTGAAGGCTAAGTAAAGCATCACATATTTCCCCGTCTTCCTCCTCCTCCTCCTCGGATAGCTGAGGTGAAACTTTGAGGCGGAAAAACCAACGGCCATTCGGTCCTAGTCTCGAAATCCAAGTTAGTGTGAGCTCCCCCTTCAGCCCCGTTTCTCCAACAAATTGGGGAAGGAGCTTTGGAAACAATTGACTGACGATGGCCCAGTCATTCGAGTTGAGGGATCCAAATCCGTGGGGCATAGTATATTTGCCATCCTCTTGCATGAAAAAGACCAGCTCGCCGATTCCGTGAAAATAATGATAACCCCAGGAAAAAGTAGGAGTTAAAGGCCATTTATTCTCAAGCTCCGTCATATTTAGAGGACTCTGTTGCAATCTTCTGACAAACATATGCTTCTTCCTAGGGGCCTGTAAAAGACCATCTGCACCCAAGGGTGAGATGTGGACCGTCACAGGTGTTTCGCAAATCATACTTCTCAGTAGAAGGTTCAAAAATCAAGATACACAACCTCCACTCCTCAGACTCTATATACCCAACATTGCCGATCCCACCCACTTTTTGCCTTTCATCGTCACGTGTTATATTTGTGTTATATTTTCAAAGATCTTGTTTGAACATTTTTAAACTCCATTTTCTCCTCCATACACAAAATTGGACTGAGGACCAGCTAATTTCATCCCTCGGAAGGTAAGATTCATTTTTTTTCACCTCATACTATTATTAAAAGCTTTTTTAAACTGAAACATAGCACCAAAAATAATTTAACTCAGCCACATACACACACATCCCACAGATACACGCGGCGAGGTCATAAAGCAGGGTCATACACCCCCCAACAATCTTAAGACCCCAAAACATGTACAGACATATTCCCACCATCAAATAATTTAACTCAGCCACATACACACACATACAACCCAGATACAGACACACGCCGTAAAGAGCCGCGCAAGGTGAGAAGGTCAGACACCCCCAACAATCTTAAGACCCTAAACATCTACAGACATATTCACACCACCAAAAAATAAACAAAACAAGATTTACAGATGATCTAACACATATGTTCAGACTTACCACCATCCAAAAAACAAAACAAAACAAGATTTACACTCATCCTGAGATAAATACACTTACACACCTTAGCACTCTTATCTCAGGATGAAAGTGAATGAAACACTTAAACACCCCCTACAGGACGAGGGAGGAAGCAGCAGCTCATAACATTTTTGACTTTCAACCACACACACACCACACACACATCCCACACCAAACCCTAACCCAACCCATAATTCAACATTTAAATAAATAACAACCTAACCCTATAACCTATGACCTCCCTATGACCTCCATAAACTCTATGACCTCAATAACTCTTTTTAAAAAAAAAAAAAAAAAAAAAAAAAAAAATATTTAATACTTTTTTATTAAGGTCATAAATCAATACTCCATCAAACTTTGTCATAATATCCACCTACCATTCTCTAGCGGCATTTCAGAAAACGTGCTTATCTCGGCGAGAAAAAGCGATTTCGGCAATAAAATTTAAAACGCGTGTAAAACATAAACCAAACGATGAAATTGGTTATTTCTTCATGTATAATGATCAACTCGATACTCCCTAGCCCCCAACAGCCTTTTTTTTCATAACACTTTAACCAGAGTGACGGGAGAGCGGCATTTCAGAAAACGTGCTTATCTCGGCGAGAAAAAGCGATTTCGGCAATAAAATTTAAAACGCGTGTAAAACATAAACCAAACGATGAAATTGGTTATTTCTTCATGTATAATGATCAACTCGATACTCCCTAGCCCCCAACAGCCTTTTTTTTCATAACACTTTAACCAGAGTGACGGGAGAGCGGCATTTCAGAAAACGTGCTTATCTCGGCGAGAAAAAGCGATTTCGGCAATAAAATTTAAAACGCGTGTAAAACATAAACCAAACGATGAAATTGGTTATTTCTTCATGTATAATGATCAACTCGATACTCCCTAGCCCCCAACAGCCTTTTTTTTCATAACACTTTAACCAGAGTGACGGGAGAGCGGCATTTCAGAAAACGTGCTTATCTCGGCGAGAAAAAGCGATTTCGGCAATAAAATTTAAAACGCGTGTAAAACATAAACCAAACGATGAAATTGGTTATTTCTTCATGTATAATGATCAACTCGATACTCCCTAGCCCCCAACAGCCTTTTTTTTCATAACACTTTAACCAGAGTGACGGGAGAGCGGCATTTCAGAAAACGTGCTTATCTCGGCGAGAAAAAGCGATTTCGGCAATAAAATTTAAAACGCGTGTAAAACATAAACCAAACGATGAAATTGGTTATTTTTTCATGTATAATGATCAACTCGATACTCCCTAGCCCCCAACAGCCTTTTTTTTCATAACACTTTAACCAGAGTAACGGGAGAGCGGCATTTCAGAAAACGTGCTTATCTCGGCGAGAAAAAGCGATTTCGGCAATAAAATTTAAAACGCGTGTAAAACATAAACCAAACGATGAAATTGGTTATTTCTTCATGTATAATGATCAACTCGATACTCCCTAGCCCCCAACAGCCTTTTTTTTCATAACACTTTAACCAGAGTGACGGGAGAGCGGCATTTCAGAAAACGTGCTTATCTCGGCGAGAAAAAGCGATTTCGGCAATAACATTTAAAACGCGTGTAAAACATAAACCAAACGATGAAATTGGTTATTTCTTCATGTATAATGATCAACTCGATACTCCCTAGCCCCCAACAGCCTTTTTTTTCATAACACTTTAACCAGAGTGACGGGAGAGCGGCATTTCAGAAAACGTGCTTATCTCGGCGAGAAAAAGCGATTTCGGCAATAAAATTTAAAACGCGTGTAAAACATAAACCAAACGATGAAATTGGTTATTTCTTCATGTATAATGATCAACTCGATACTCCCTAGCCCCCAACAGCCTTTTTTTTCATAACACTTTAACCAGAGTGACGGGAGAGCGGCATTTCAGAAAACGTGCTTATCTCGGCGAGAAAAAGCGATTTCGGCAATAAAATTTAAAACGCGTGTAAAACATAAACCAAACGATGAAATTGGTTATTTCTTCATGTATAATGATCAACTCGATACTCCCTAGCCCCCAACAGCCTTTTTTTTCATAACACTTTAACCAGAGGGACGGGAGAGCGGCATTTCAGAAAACGTGCTTATCTCGGCGAGAAAAAGCGATTTCGGCAATAAAATTTAAAACGCGTGTAAAACATAAACCAAACGATGAAATTGGTTATTTCTTCATGTATAATGATCAACTCGATACTCCCTAGCCCCCAACAGCCTTTTTTTTCATAACACTTTAACCAGAGTGACGGGAGAGCGGCATTTCAGAAAACGTGCTTATCTCGGCGAGAAAAAGCGATTTCGGCAATAAAATTTAAAACGCGTGTAAAACATAAACCAAACGATGAAATTGGTTATTTCTTCATGTATAATGATCAACTCGATACTCCCTAGCCCCCAACAGCCTTTTTTTTCATAACACTTTAACCAGAGTGACGGGAGAGCGGCATTTCAGAAAACGTGCTTATCTCGGCGAGAAAAAGCGATTTCGGCAATAAAATTTAAAACGCGTGTAAAACATAAACCAAACGATGAAATTGGTTATTTCTTCATGTATAATGATCAACTCGATACTCCCTAGCCCCCAACAGCCTTTTTTTTCATAACACTTTAACCAGAGTGACGGGAGAGCGGCATTTCAGAAAACGTGCTTATCTCGGCGAGAAAAAGCGATTTCGGCAATAAAATTTAAAACGCGTGTAAAACATAAACCAAACGATGAAATTGGTTATTTCTTCATGTATAATGATCAACTCGATACTCCCTAGCCCCCAACAGCCTTTTTTTTCATAACACTTTAACCAGAGTGACGGGAGAGCGTGACGGGAGAGCGGCATTTCAGAAAACGTGCTTATCTCGGCGAGAAAAAGCGATTTCGGCAATAAAATTTAAAACGCGTGTAAAACATAAACCAAACGATGAAATTGGTTATTTCTTCATGTATAATGATCAACTCGATACTCCCTAGCCCCCAACAGCCTTTTTTTTCATAACACTTTAACCAGAGTGACGGGAGAGCGGCATTTCAGAAAACGTGCTTATCTCGGCGAGAAAAAGCGATTTCGGCAATAAAATTTAAAACGCGTGTAAAACATAAACCAAACGATGAAATTGGTTATTTCTTCATGTATAATGATCAACTCGATACTCCCTAGCCCCCAACAGCCTTTTTTTTCATAACACTTTAACCAGAGTGACGGGAGAGCGGCATTTCAGAAAACGTGCTTATCTCGGCGAGAAAAAGCGATTTCGGCAATAAAATTTAAAACGCGTGTAAAACATAAACCAAACGATGAAATTGGTTATTTCTTCATGTATAATGATCAACTCGATACTCCCTAGCCCCCAACAGCCTTTTTTTTCATAACACTTTAACCAGAGTGACGGGAGAGCGGCATTTCAGAAAACGTGCTTATCTCGGCGAGAAAAAGCGATTTCGGCAATAAAATTTAAAACGCGTGTAAAACATAAACCAAACGATGAAATTGGTTATTTCTTCATGTATAATGATCAACTCGATACTCCCTAGCCCCCAACAGCCTTTTTTTTCATAACACTTTAACCAGAGTGACGGGAGAGCGGCATTTCAGAAAACGTGCTTATCTCGGCGAGAAAAAGCGATTTCGGCAATAAAATTTAAAACGCGTGTAAAACATAAACCAAACGATGAAATTGGTTATTTCTTCATGTATAATGATCAACTCGATACTCCCTAGCCCCCAACAGCCTTTTTTTTCATAACACTTTAACCAGAGTGACGGGAGAGCGGCATTTCAGAAAACGTGCTTATCTCGGCGAGAAAAAGCGATTTCGGCAATAAAATTTAAAACGCGTGTAAAACATAAACCAAACGATGAAATTGGTTATTTCTTCATGTATAATGATCAACTCGATACTCCCTAGCCCCCAACAGCCTTTTTTTTCATAACACTTTAACCAGAGTGACGGGAGAGCGGCATTTCAGAAAACGTGCTTATCTCGGCGAGAAAAAGCGATTTCGGCAATAAAATTTAAAACGCGTGTAAAACATAAACCAAACGATGAAATTGGTTATTTCTTCATGTATAATGATCAACTCGATACTCCCTAGCCCCCAACAGCCTTTTTTTTCATAACACTTTAACCAGAGTGACGGGAGAGCGGCATTTCAGAAAACGTGCTTATCTCGGCGAGAAAAAGCGATTTCGGCAATAAAATTTAAAACGCGTGTAAAACATAAACCAAACGATGAAATTGGTTATTTCTTCATGTATAATGATCAACTCGATACTCCCTAGCCCCCAACAGCCTTTTTTTTCATAACACTTTAACCAGAGTGACGGGAGAGCGGCATTTCAGAAAACGTGCTTATCTCGGCGAGAAAAAGCGATTTCGGCAATAAAATTTAAAACGCGTGTAAAACATAAACCAAACGATGAAATTGGTTATTTCTTCATGTATAATGATCAACTCGATACTCCCTAGCCCCCAACAGCCTTTTTTTTTCATAACACTTTAACCAGAGTGACGGGAGAGCGGCATTTCAGAAAACGTGCTTATCTCGGCGAGAAAAAGCGATTTCGGCAATAAAATTTAAAACGCGTGTAAAACATAAACCAAACGATGAAATTGGTTATTTCTTCATGTATAATGATCAACTCGATACTCCCTAGCCCCCAACAGCCTTTTTTTTCATAACACTTTAACCAGAGTGACGGGAGAGCGGCATTTCAGAAAACGTGCTTATCTCGGCGAGAAAAAGCGATTTCGGCAATAAAATTTAAAACGCGTGTAAAACATAAACCAAACGATGAAATTGGTTATTTCTTCATGTATAATGATCAACTCGATACTCCCTAGCCCCCAACAGCCTTTTTTTTCATAACACTTTAACCAGAGTGACGGGAGAGCGGCATTTCAGAAAACGTGCTTATCTCGGCGAGAAAAAGCGATTTCGGCAATAAAATTTAAAACGCGTGTAAAACATAAACCAAACGATGAAATTGGTTATTTCTTCATGTATAATGATCAACTCGATACTCCCTAGCCCCCAACAGCCTTTTTTTTCATAACACTTTAACCAGAGTGACGGGAGAGCGGCATTTCAGAAAACGTGCTTATCTCGGCGAGAAAAAGCGATTTCGGCAATAAAATTTAAAACGCGTGTAAAACATAAACCAAACGATGAAATTGGTTATTTCTTCATGTATAATGATCAACTCGATACTCCCTAGCCCCCAACAGCCTTTTTTTTCATAACACTTTAACCAGAGTGACGGGAGAGCGGCATTTCAGAAAACGTGCTTATCTCGGCGAGAAAAAGCGATTTCGGCAATAAAATTTAAAACGCGTGTAAAACATAAACCAAACGATGAAATTGGTTATTTCTTCATGTATAATGATCAACTCGATACTCCCTAGCCCCCAACAGCCTTTTTTTTCATAACACTTTAACCAGAGTGACGGGAGAGCGGCATTTCAGAAAACGTGCTTATCTCGGCGAGAAAAAGCGATTTCGGCAATAAAATTTAAAACGCGTGTAAAACATAAACCAAACGATGAAATTGGTTATTTCTTCATGTATAATGATCAACTCGATACTCCCTAGCCCCCAACAGCCTTTTTTTTCATAACACTTTAACCAGAGTGACGGGAGAGCGGCATTTCAGAAAACGTGCTTATCTCGGCGAGAAAAAGCGATTTCGGCAATAAAATTTAAAACGCGTGTAAAACATAAACCAAACGATGAAATTGGTTATTTCTTCATGTATAATGATCAACTCGATACTCCCTAGCCCCCAACAGCCTTTTTTTTCATAACACTTTAACCAGAGTGACGGGAGAGCGGCATTTCAGAAAACGTGCTTATCTCGGCGAGAAAAAGCGATTTCGGCAATAAAATTTAAAACGCGTGTAAAACATAAACCAAACGATGAAATTGGTTATTTCTTCATGTATAATGATCAACTCGATACTCCCTAGCCCCAACAGCCTTTTTTTTCATAACACTTTAACCAGAGTGACGGGAGAGCGGCATTTCAGAAAACGTGCTTATCTCGGCGAGAAAAAGCGATTTCGGCAATAAAATTTAAAACGCGTGTAAAACATAAACCAAACGATGAAATTGGTTATTTCTTCATGTATAATGATCAACTCGATACTCCCTAGCCCCCAACAGCCTTTTTTTTCATAACACTTTAACCAGAGTGACGGGAGAGCGGCATTTCAGAAAACGTGCTTATCTCGGCGAGAAAAAGCGATTTCGGCAATAAAATTTAAAACGCGTGTAAAACATAAACCAAACGATGAAATTGGTTATTTCTTCATGTATAATGATCAACTCGATACTCCCTAGCCCCCAACAGCCTTTTTTTTCATAACACTTTAACCAGAGTGACGGGAGAGCGGCATTTCAGAAAACGTGCTTATCTCGGCGAGAAAAAGCGATTTCGGCAATAAAATTTAAAACGCGTGTAAAACATAAACCAAACGATGAAATTGGTTATTTCTTCATGTATAATGATCAACTCGATACTCCCTAGCCCCCAACAGCCTTTTTTTTCATAACACTTTAACCAGAGTGACGGGAGAGCGGCATTTCAGAAAACGTGCTTATCTCGGCGAGAAAAAGCGATTTCGGCAATAAAATTTAAAACGCGTGTAAAACATAAACCAAACGATGAAATTGGTTATTTCTTCATGTATAATGATCAACTCGATACTCCCTAGCCCCCAACAGCCTTTTTTTTCATAACACTTTAACCAGAGTGACGGGGAGAGCGGCATTTCAGAAAACGTGCTTATCTCGGCGAGAAAAAGCGATTTCGGCAATAAAATTTAAAACGCGTGTAAAACATAAACCAAACGATGAAATTGGTTATTTCTTCATGTATAATGATCAACTCGATACTCCCTAGCCCCCAACAGCCTTTTTTTTCATAACACTTTAACCAGAGTGACGGGAGAGCGGCATTTCAGAAAACGTGCTTATCTCGGCGAGAAAAAGCGATTTCGGCAATAAAATTTAAAACGCGTGTAAAACATAAACCAAACGATGAAATTGGTTATTTCTTCATGTATAATGATCAACTCGATACTCCCTAGCCCCCAACAGCCTTTTTTTTCATAACACTTTAACCAGAGTGACGGGAGAGCGGCATTTCAGAAAACGTGCTTATCTCGGCGAGAAAAAGCGATTTCGGCAATAAAATTTAAAACGCGTGTAAAACATAAACCAAACGATGAAATTGGTTATTTCTTCATGTATAATGATCAACTCGATACTCCCTAGCCCCCAACAGCCTTTTTTTTCATAACACTTTAACCAGAGTGACGGGAGAGCGGCATTTCAGAAAACGTGCTTATCTCGGCGAGAAAAAGCGATTTCGGCAATAAAATTTAAAACGCGTGTAAAACATAAACCAAACGATGAAATTGGTTATTTCTTCATGTATAATGATCAACTCGATACTCCCTAGCCCCCAACAGCCTTTTTTTTCATAACACTTTAACCAGAGTGACGGGAGAGCGGCATTTCAGAAAACGTGCTTATCTCGGCGAGAAAAAGCGATTTCGGCAATAAAATTTAAAACGCGTGTAAAACATAAACCAAACGATGAAATTGGTTATTTCTTCATGTATAATGATCAACTCGATACTCCCTAGCCCCCAACAGCCTTTTTTTTCATAACACTTTAACCAGAGTGACGGGAGAGCGGCATTTCAGAAAACGTGCTTATCTCGGCGAGAAAAAGCGATTTCGGCAATAAAATTTAAAACGCGTGTAAAACATAAACCAAACGATGAAATTGGTTATTTCTTCATGTATAATGATCAACTCGATACTCCCTAGCCCCCAACAGCCTTTTTTTTCATAACACTTTAACCAGAGTGACGGGAGAGCGGCATTTCAGAAAACGTGCTTATCTCGGCGAGAAAAAGCGATTTCGGCAATAAAATTTAAAACGCGTGTAAAACATAAACCAAACGATGAAATTGGTTATTTCTTCATGTATAATGATCAACTCGATACTCCCTAGCCCCCAACAGCCTTTTTTTTCATAACACTTTAACCAGAGTGACGGGAGAGCGGCATTTCAGAAAACGTGCTTATCTCGGCGAGAAAAAGCGATTTCGGCAATAAAATTTAAAACGCGTGTAAAACATAAACCAAACGATGAAATTGGTTATTTCTTCATGTATAATGATCAACTCGATACTCCCTAGCCCCCAACAGCCTTTTTTTTCATAACACTTTAACCAGAGTGACGGGAGAGCGGCATTTCAGAAAACGTGCTTATCTCGGCGAGAAAAAGCGATTTCGGCAATAAAATTTAAAACGCGTGTAAAACATAAACCAAACGATGAAATTGGTTATTTCTTCATGTATAATGATCAACTCGATACTCCCTAGCCCCCAACAGCCTTTTTTTTCATAACACTTTAACCAGAGTGACGGGAGAGCGGCATTTCAGAAAACGTGCTTATCTCGGCGAGAAAAAGCGATTTCGGCAATAAAATTTAAAACGCGTGTAAAACATAAACCAAACGATGAAATTGGTTATTTCTTCATGTATAATGATCAACTCGATACTCCCTAGCCCCCAACAGCCTTTTTTTTCATAACACTTTAACCAGAGTGACGGGAGAGCGGCATTTCAGAAAACGTGCTTATCTCGGCGAGAAAAAGCGATTTCGGCAATAAAATTTAAAACGCGTGTAAAACATAAACCAAACGATGAAATTGGTTATTTCTTCATGTATAATGATCAACTCGATACTCCCTAGCCCCCAACAGCCTTTTTTTTCATAACACTTTAACCAGAGTGACGGGAGAGCGGCATTTCAGAAAACGTGCTTATCTCGGCGAGAAAAAGCGATTTCGGCAATAAAATTTAAAACGCGTGTAAAACATAAACCAAACGATGAAATTGGTTATTTCTTCATGTATAATGATCAACTCGATACTCCCTAGCCCCCAACAGCCTTTTTTTTCATAACACTTTAACCAGAGTGACGGGAGAGCGGCATTTCAGAAAACGTGCTTATCTCGGCGAGAAAAAGCGATTTCGGCAATAAAATTTAAAACGCGTGTAAAACATAAACCAAACGATGAAATTGGTTATTTCTTCATGTATAATGATCAACTCGATACTCCCTAGCCCCCAACAGCCTTTTTTTTCATAACACTTTAACCAGAGTGACGGGAGAGCGGCATTTCAGAAAACGTGCTTATCTCGGCGAGAAAAAGCGATTTCGGCAATAAAATTTAAAACGCGTGTAAAACATAAACCAAACGATGAAATTGGTTATTTCTTCATGTATAATGATCAACTCGATACTCCCTAGCCCCCAACAGCCTTTTTTTTCATAACACTTTAACCAGAGTGACGGGAGAGCGGCATTTCAGAAAACGTGCTTATCTCGGCGAGAAAAAGCGATTTCGGCAATAAAATTTAAAACGCGTGTAAAACATAAACCAAACGATGAAATTGGTTATTTCTTCATGTATAATGATCAACTCGATACTCCCTAGCCCCCAACAGCCTTTTTTTTCATAACACTTTAACCAGAGTGACGGGAGAGCGGCATTTCAGAAAACGTGCTTATCTCGGCGAGAAAAAGCGATTTCGGCAATAAAATTTAAAACGCGTGTAAAACATACACCAAACGATGAAATTGGTTATTTCTTCATGTATAATGATCAACTCGATACTCCCTAGCCCCCAACAGCCTTTTTTTTCATAACACTTTAACCAGAGTGACGGGAGAGCGGCATTTCAGAAAACGTGCTTATCTCGGCGAGAAAAAGCGATTTCGGCAATAAAATTTAAAACGCGTGTAAAACATAAACCAAACGATGAAATTGGTTATTTCTTCATGTATAATGATCAACTCGATACTCCCTAGCCCCCAACAGCCTTTTTTTTCATAACACTTTAACCAGAGTGACGGGAGAGCGGCATTTCAGAAAACGTGCTTATCTCGGCGAGAAAAAGCGATTTCGGCAATAAAATTTAAAACGCGTGTAAAACATAAACCAAACGATGAAATTGGTTATTTCTTCATGTATAATGATCAACTCGATACTCCCTAGCCCCCAACAGCCTTTTTTTTCATAACACTTTAACCAGAGTGACGGGAGAGCGGCATTTCAGAAAACGTGCTTATCTCGGCGAGAAAAAGCGATTTCGGCAATAAAATTTAAAACGCGTGTAAAACATAAACCAAACGATGAAATTGGTTATTTCTTCATGTATAATGATCAACTCGATACTCCCTAGCCCCCAACAGCCTTTTTTTTCATAACACTTTAACCAGAGGGACGGGAGAGCGGCATTTCAGAAAACGTGCTTATCTCGGCGAGAAAAAGCGATTTCGGCAATAAAATTTAAAACGCGTGTAAAACATAAATCAAACGATGAAATTGGTTATTTCTTCATGTATAATGATCAACTCGATACTCCCTAGCCCCCAACATCCTTTTTTTTCATAACACTTTAACCAGAGTGACGGGAGAGCGGCATTTCAGAAAACGTGCTTATCTCGGCGAGAAAAAGCGATTTCGGCAATAAAATTTAAAACGCGTGTAAAACATAAACCAAACGATGAAATTGGTTATTTCTTCATGTATAATGATCAACTCGATACTCCCTAGCCCCCAACAGCCTTTTTTTTCATAACACTTTAACCAGAGTGACGGGAGAGCGGCATTTCAGAAAACGTGCTTATCTCGGCGAGAAAAAGCGATTTCGGCAATAAAATTTAAAACGCGTGTAAAACATAAACCAAACGATGAAATTGGTTATTTCTTCATGTATAATGATCAACTCGATACTCCCTAGCCCCCAACAGCCTTTTTTTTCATAACACTTTAACCAGAGTGACGGGAGAGCGGCATTTCAGAAAACGTGCTTATCTCGGCGAGAAAAAGCGATTTCGGCAATAATATTTAAAACGCGTGTAAAACATAAACCAAACGATGAAATTGGTTATTTCTTCATGTATAATGATCAACTCGATACTCCCTAGCCCCCAACAGCCTTTTTTTTCATAACACTTTAACCAGAGTGACGGGAGAGCGGCATTTCAGAAAACGTGCTTATCTCGGCGAGAAAAAGCGATTTCGGCAATAAAATTTAAAACGCGTGTAAAACATAAACCAAACGATGAAATTGGTTATTTCTTCATGTATAATGATCAACTCGATACTCCCTAGCCCCCAACAGCCTTTTTTTTCATAACACTTTAACCAGAGTGACGGGAGAGCGGCATTTCAGAAAACGTGCTTATCTCGGCGAGAAAAAGCGATTTCGGCAATAAAATTTAAAACGCGTGTAAAACATAAACCAAACCTTTTTTTTCATAACACTTTAACCAGAGTGACGGGAGAGCGGCATTTCAGAAAACGTGCTTATCTCGGCGAGAAAAAGCGATTTCGGCAATAAAATTTAAAACGCGTGTAAAACATAAACCAAACGATGAAATTGGTTATTTCTTCATGTATAATGATCAACTCGATACTCCCTAGCCCCCAACAGCCTTTTTTTTCATA
The DNA here is from genome assembly GCF_054491065.1 of Syngnathus leptorhynchus. Taxonomy (NCBI): domain Eukaryota; kingdom Metazoa; phylum Chordata; class Actinopteri; order Syngnathiformes; family Syngnathidae; genus Syngnathus; species Syngnathus leptorhynchus. Next base: position 111,147 of record NW_028232089.1, on the reverse strand, counting down.
ACACTTTAACCAGAGTGACGGGAGAGCGGCATTTCAGAAAACGTGCTTATCTCGGCGAGAAAAAGCGATTTCGGCAATAAAATTTAAAACGCGTGTAAAACATAAACCAAACGATGAAATTGGTTATTTCTTCATGTATAATGATCAACTCGATACTCCCTAGCCCCCAACAGCCTTTTTTTTCATAACACTTTAACCAGAGGGACGGGAGAGCGGCATTTCAGAAAACGTGCTTATCTCGGCGAGAAAAAGCGATTTCGGCAATAAAATTTAAAACGCGTGTAAAACATAAACCAAACGATGAAATTGGTTATTTCTTCATGTATAATGATCAACTCGATACTCCCTAGCCCCCAACAGCCTTTTTTTCATAACACTTTAACCAGAGTGACGGGAGAGCGGCATTTCAGAAAACGTGCTTATCTCGGCGAGAAAAAGCGATTTCGGCAATAAAATTTAAAACGCGTGTAAAACATAAACCAAACGATGAAATTGGTTATTTCTTCATGTATAATGATCAACTCGATACTCCCTAGCCCCCAACAGCCTTTTTTTTCATAACACTTTAACCAGAGGGACGGGAGAGCGGCATTTCAGAAAACGTGCTTATCTCGGCGAGAAAAAGCGATTTCGGCAATAAAATTTAAAACGCGTGTAAAACATAAACCAAACGATGAAATTGGTTATTTCTTCATGTATAATGATCAACTCGAGTCGAGCTCCAGGGAGAGAGGCTGATTTTTCGCTTTTTGAGGCCGACCGACGAACCGGCGCGGGGCGGACTCAAAAGCCCGCAGAGCCGTAGGCACTTAGAAAAGTTTCGCCTTTGGCTTTGAGCTCCAGGGGGAGAGGCTGGTTTTGCGTTATTTTAGGCCGGCTGGAGAACCGGCGCGGGTCGGACGCACAATCCCCGCAGAGCCGTGGGCACTTAGAAAATTTTTGCCAAGTTGGCTCTGAGCGCCTGGTACCTAATATGGAAGTATAGAGGCCGACTTTCGGGCAAGATCACGCCGCGTTAGGCTTCCAGGACCCCGGCTAAGCAATTTTACCGGGCCGCCCGGTTCTTTTTTTGAACCAGCCCGGTTCTTTTTACACTTCCAGCTGGAGCTCAGCAGCGGCTTTTTGCGCAAGATCACGCCGGGTTAGGCTTCCAGGACCTCGGCTAAGCAATTCTACCGGGCCGCCCGGTTCTTTTTTTGAACCAGCCCGGTTCTTATTACACTTCCAGCTGGAGCTCACGAGCGGCTTTTTGGACAAGATCACGCCGTGTTAGGCTTCCAGAGCCCCGGCTAAGCAATTTTACCGGCCCGCCCGGTTCTTTTTTTTAACCAGCCCGGTTCTTTTTACACTTCCAGCTGGAGCTCAGCAGCGGGTTTTTGGACAAGATCACGCCGTGTTAGGCTTCCAGAGCCCCGGCTAAGCAATTTTACAGGGTCGCCCGGTTCTTTTTTTTAACCAGCCCGGTTTTTTTTACACTTCCAGCTGGAGCTCAGCAGCGGCTTTTTGCACAGTATCACGCCGGGTTAGGCTTCCAGAGCCCCGGCTAAGCAATTTTACCGGGCCGCCCGGTTCTTTTTTTTAACCAGCCCGGTTCTTTTTACACTTCCAGCTGGAGCTCAGCAGCGGCTTTTTGGACAAGATCACGCAGTGTTAGGCTTCCAGAGCCCCGGCTAAGCAATTTTACCGGGTCGCCCGGTTCTTTTTTTTAACCAGCCCGGTTCTTTTTACACTTCCAGCTGGAGCTCAGCAGCGGCTTTTTGGACAAGATCACGCCGTGTTAGGCTTCCAGAGCCCCGGCTAAGAAATTTTACCGGGTCGCCCGGTTCTTTTTTTAACCAGCCCGGTTCTTTTTACACTTCCAGCTGGAGCTGAGCATCGTGTAAAACATAAACCAAACGATGAAATTGGTTATTTCTTCATGTATAATGATCAACTCGATACTCCTTAGCCCCCAACAGCCTTTTTTTTCATAACACTTTAACCAGAGTGACGGGAGAGCGGCATTTCAGAAAACGTGCTTATCTCGGCGAGAAAAAGCGATTTCGGCAATAAAATTTAAAACGCGTGTAAAACATAAATCAAACGATGAAATTGGTTATTTCTTCATGTATAATGATCAACTCGATACTCCCTAGCCCCCAACATCCTTTTTTTTCATAACACTTTAACCAGAGTGACGGGAGAGCGGCATTTCAGAAAACGTGCTTATCTCGGCGAGAAAAAGCGATTTCGGCAATAAAATTTAAAACGCGTGTAAAACATAAACCAAACGATGAAATTGGTTATTTCTTCATGTATAATGATCAACTCGATACTCCCTAGCCCCCAACAGCCTTTTTTTTCATAACACTTTAACCAGAGTGACGGGAGAGCGGCATTTCAGAAAACGTGCTTATCTCGGCGAGAAAAAGCGATTTCGGCAATAAAATTTAAAACGCGTGTAAAACATAAACCAAACGATGAAATTGGTTATTTCTTCATGTATAATGATCAACTCGATACTCCCTAGCCCCCAACAGCCTTTTTTTTCATAACACTTTAACCAGAGTGACGGGAGAGCGGCATTTCAGAAAACGTGCTTATCTCGGCGAGAAAAAGCGATTTCGGCAATAAAATTTAAAACGCGTGTAAAACATAAACCAAACGATGAAATTGGTTATTTCTTCATGTATAATGATCAACTCGATACTCCCTAGCCCCCAACATCCTTTTTTTTCATAACACTTTAACCAGAGTGACGGGAGAGCGGCATTTCAGAAAACGTGCTTATCTCGGCGAGAAAAAGCGATTTCGGCAATAAAATTTAAAACGCGTGTAAAACATAAACCAAACGATGAAATTGGTTATTTCTTCATGTATAATGATCAACTCGATACTCCCTAGCCCCCAACAGCCTTTTTTTTCATAACACTTTAACCAGAGTGACGGGAGAGCGGCATTTCAGAAAACGTGCTTATCTCGGCGAGAAAAAGCGATTTCGGCAATAAAATTTAAAACGCGTGTAAAACATAAACCAAACGATGAAATTGGTTATTTCTTCATGTATAATGATCAACTCGATACTCCCTAGCCCCCAACAGCCTTTTTTTTCATAACACTTTAACCAGAGTGACGGGAGAGCGGCATTTCAGAAAACGTGCTTATCTCGGCGAGAAAAAGCGATTTCGGCAATAAAATTTAAAACGCGTGTAAAACATAAACCAAACGATGAAATTGGTTATTTCTTCATGTATAATGATCAACTCGATACTCCCTAGCCCCCAACAGCCTTTTTTTTCATAACACTTTAACCAGAGTGACGGGAGAGCGGCATTTCAGAAAACGTGCTTATCTCGGCGAGAAAAAGCGATTTCGGCAATAAAATTTAAAACGCGTGTAAAACATAAACCAAACGATGAAATTGGTTATTTCTTCATGTATAATGATCAACTCGATACTCCCTAGCCCCCAACAGCCTTTTTTTTTCATAACACTTTAACCAGAGTGACGGGAGAGCGGCATTTCAGAAAACGTGCTTATCTCGGCGAGAAAAAGCGATTTCGGCAATAAAATTTAAAACGCGTGTAAAACATAAACCAAACCTTTTTTTTCATAACACTTTAACCAGAGTGACGGGAGAGCGGCATTTCAGAAAACGTGCTTATCTCGGCGAGAAAAAGCGATTTCGGCAATAAAATTTAAAACGCGTGTAAAACATAAACCAAACGATGAAATTGGTTATTTCTTCATGTATAATGATCAACTCGATACTCCCTAGCCCCCAACAGCCTTTTTTTTCATAACACTTTAACCAGAGTGACGGGAGAGCGGCATTTCAGAAAACGTGCTTATCTCGGCGAGAAAAAGCGATTTCGGCAATAAAATTTAAAACGCGTGTAAAACATAAACCAAACGATGAAATTGGTTATTTCTTCATGTATAATGATCAACTCGATACTCCCTAGCCCCCAACAGCCTTTTTTTTCATAACACTTTAACCAGAGGGACGGGAGAGCGGCATTTCAGAAAACGTGCTTATCTCGGCGAGAAAAAGCGATTTCGGCAATAAAATTTAAAACGCGTGTAAAACATAAACCAAACGATGAAATTGGTTATTTCTTCATGTATAATGATCAACTCGATACTCCCTAGCCCCCAACAGCCTTTTTTTCATAACACTTTAACCAGAGTGACGGGAGAGCGGCATTTCAGAAAACGTGCTTATCTCGGCGAGAAAAAGCGATTTCGGCAATAAAATTTAAAACGCGTGTAAAACATAAACCAAACGATGAAATTGGTTATTTCTTCATGTATAATGATCAACTCGATACTCCCTAGCCCCCAACAGCCTTTTTTTTCATAACACTTTAACCAGAGGGACGGGAGAGCGGCATTTCAGAAAACGTGCTTATCTCGGCGAGAAAAAGCGATTTCGGCAATAAAATTTAAAACGCGTGTAAAACATAAACCAAACGATGAAATTGGTTATTTCTTCATGTATAATGATCAACTCGAGTCGAGCTCCAGGGAGAGAGGCTGATTTTTCGCTTTTTGAGGCCGACCGACGAACCGGCGCGGGGCGGACTCAAAAGCCCGCAGAGCCGTAGGCACTTAGAAAAGTTTCGCCTTTGGCTTTGAGCTCCAGGGGGAGAGGCTGGTTTTGCGTTATTTTAGGCCGGCTGGAGAACCGGCGCGGGTCGGACGCACAATCCCCGCAGAGCCGTGGGCACTTAGAAAATTTTTGCCAAGTTGGCTCTGAGCGCCTGGTACCTAATATGGAAGTATAGAGGCCGACTTTCGGGCAAGATCACGCCGCGTTAGGCTTCCAGGACCCCGGCTAAGCAATTTTACCGGGCCGCCCGGTTCTTTTTTTGAACCAGCCCGGTTCTTTTTACACTTCCAGCTGGAGCTCAGCAGCGGCTTTTTCTGCAAGATCACGCCGGGTTAGGCTTCCAGGACCTCGGCTAAGCAATTCTACCGGGCCGCCCGGTTCTTTTTTTGAACCAGCCCGGTTCTTATTACACTTCCAGCTGGAGCTCACGAGCGGCTTTTTGGACAAGATCACGCCGTGTTAGGCTTCCAGAGCCCCGGCTAAGCAATTTTACCGGCCCGCCCGGTTCTTTTTTTTAACCAGCCCGGTTCTTTTTACACTTCCAGCTGGAGCTCAGCAGCGGGTTTTTGGACAAGATCACGCCGTGTTAGGCTTCCAGAGCCCCGGCTAAGCAATTTTACAGGGTCGCCCGGTTCTTTTTTTTAACCAGCCCGGTTTTTTTTACACTTCCAGCTGGAGCTCAGCAGCGGCTTTTTGCACAGTATCACGCCGGGTTAGGCTTCCAGAGCCCCGGCTAAGCAATTTTACCGGGCCGCCCGGTTCTTTTTTTTAACCAGCCCGGTTCTTTTTACACTTCCAGCTGGAGCTCAGCAGCGGCTTTTTGGACAAGATCACGCAGTGTTAGGCTTCCAGAGCCCCGGCTAAGCAATTTTACCGGGTCGCCCGGTTCTTTTTTTTAACCAGCCCGGTTCTTTTTACACTTCCAGCTGGAGCTCAGCAGCGGCTTTTTGGACAAGATCACGCCGTGTTAGGCTTCCAGAGCCCCGGCTAAGAAATTTTACCGGGTCGCCCGGTTCTTTTTTTAACCAGCCCGGTTCTTTTTACACTTCCAGCTGGAGCTGAGCATCGTGTAAAACATAAACCAAACGATGAAATTGGTTATTTCTTCATGTATAATGATCAACTCGATACTCCTTAGCCCCCAACAGCCTTTTTTTTCATAACACTTTAACCAGAGTGACGGGAGAGCGGCATTTCAGAAAACGTGCTTATCTCGGCGAGAAAAAGCGATTTCGGCAATAAAATTTAAAACGCGTGTAAAACATAAATCAAACGATGAAATTGGTTATTTCTTCATGTATAATGATCAACTCGATACTCCCTAGCCCCCAACATCCTTTTTTTTCATAACACTTTAACCAGAGTGACGGGAGAGCGGCATTTCAGAAAACGTGCTTATCTCGGCGAGAAAAAGCGATTTCGGCAATAAAATTTAAAACGCGTGTAAAACATAAACCAAACGATGAAATTGGTTATTTCTTCATGTATAATGATCAACTCGATACTCCCTAGCCCCCAACAGCCTTTTTTTTCATAACACTTTAACCAGAGTGACGGGAGAGCGGCATTTCAGAAAACGTGCTTATCTCGGCGAGAAAAAGCGATTTCGGCAATAAAATTTAAAACGCGTGTAAAACATAAACCAAACGATGAAATTGGTTATTTCTTCATGTATAATGATCAACTCGATACTCCCTAGCCCCCAACAGCCTTTTTTTTCATAACACTTTAACCAGAGTGACGGGAGAGCGGCATTTCAGAAAACGTGCTTATCTCGGCGAGAAAAAGCGATTTCGGCAATAAAATTTAAAACGCGTGTAAAACATAAACCAAACGATGAAATTGGTTATTTCTTCATGTATAATGATCAACAAACGATGAAATTGGTTATTTCTTCATGTATAATGATCAACTCGATACTCCCTAGCCCCCAACAGCCTTTTTTTTCATAACACTTTAACCAGAGTGACGGGAGAGCGGCATTTCAGAAAACGTGCTTATCTCGGCGAGAAAAAGCGATTTCGGCAATAAAATTTAAAACGCGTGTAAAACATAAACCAAACGATGAAATTGGTTATTTCTTCATGTATAATGATCAACTCGATACTCCCTAGCCCCCAACAGCCTTTTTTTTCATAACACTTTAACCAGAGTGACGGGAGAGCGGCATTTCAGAAAACGTGCTTATCTCGGCGAGAAAAAGCGATTTCGGCAATAAAATTTAAAACGCGTGTAAAACATAAACCAAACGATGAAATTGGTTATTTCTTCATGTATAATGATCAACTCGATACTCCCTAGCCCCCAACAGCCTTTTTTTTCATAACACTTTAACCAGAGTGACGGGAGAGCGGCATTTCAGAAAACGTGCTTATCTCGGCGAGAAAAAGCGATTTCGGCAATAAAATTTAAAACGCGTGTAAAACATAAACCAAACGATGAAATTGGTTATTTCTTCATGTATAATGATCAACTCGATACTCCCTAGCCCCCAACAGCCTTTTTTTTCATAACACTTTAACCAGAGTGACGGGAGAGCGGCATTTCAGAAAACGTGCTTATCTCGGCGAGAAAAAGCGATTTCGGCAATAAAATTTAAAACGCGTGTAAAACATAAACCAAACCTTTTTTTTCATAACACTTTAACCAGAGTGACGGGAGAGCGGCATTTCAGAAAACGTGCTTATCTCGGCGAGAAAAAGCGATTTCGGCAATAAAATTTAAAACGCGTGTAAAACATAAACCAAACGATGAAATTGGTTATTTCTTCATGTATAATGATCAACTCGATACTCCCTAGCCCCCAACAGCCTTTTTTTTCATAACACTTTAACCAGAGTGACGGGAGAGCGGCATTTCAGAAAACGTGCTTATCTCGGCGAGAAAAAGCGATTTCGGCAATAAAATTTAAAACGCGTGTAAAACATAAACCAAACGATGAAATTGGTTATTTCTTCATGTATAATGATCAACTCGATACTCCCTAGCCCCCAACAGCCTTTTTTTTCATAACACTTTAACCAGAGGGACGGGAGAGCGGCATTTCAGAAAACGTGCTTATCTCGGCGAGAAAAAGCGATTTCGGCAATAAAATTTAAAACGCGTGTAAAACATAAACCAAACGATGAAATTGGTTATTTCTTCATGTATAATGATCAACTCGATACTCCCTAGCCCCCAACAGCCTTTTTTTCATAACACTTTAACCAGAGTGACGGGAGAGCGGCATTTCAGAAAACGTGCTTATCTCGGCGAGAAAAAGCGATTTCGGCAATAAAATTTAAAACGCGTGTAAAACATAAACCAAACGATGAAATTGGTTATTTCTTCATGTATAATGATCAACTCGATACTCCCTAGCCCCCAACAGCCTTTTTTTTCATAACACTTTAACCAGAGGGACGGGAGAGCGGCATTTCAGAAAACGTGCTTATCTCGGCGAGAAAAAGCGATTTCGGCAATAAAATTTAAAACGCGTGTAAAACATAAACCAAACGATGAAATTGGTTATTTCTTCATGTATAATGATCAACTCGAGTCGAGCTCCAGGGAGAGAGGCTGATTTTTCGCTTTTTGAGGCCGACCGACGAACCGGCGCGGGGCGGACTCAAAAGCCCGCAGAGCCGTAGGCACTTAGAAAAGTTTCGCCTTTGGCTTTGAGCTCCAGGGGGAGAGGCTGGTTTTGCGTTATTTTAGGCCGGCTGGAGAACCGGCGCGGGTCGGACGCACAATCCCCGCAGAGCCGTGGGCACTTAGAAAATTTTTGCCAAGTTGGCTCTGAGCGCCTGGTACCTAATATGGAAGTATAGAGGCCGACTTTCGGGCAAGATCACGCCGCGTTAGGCTTCCAGGACCCCGGCTAAGCAATTTTACCGGGCCGCCCGGTTCTTTTTTTGAACCAGCCCGGTTCTTTTTACACTTCCAGCTGGAGCTCAGCAGCGGCTTTTTGCGCAAGATCACGCCGGGTTAGGCTTCCAGGACCTCGGCTAAGCAATTCTACCGGGCCGCCCGGTTCTTTTTTTGAACCAGCCCGGTTCTTATTACACTTCCAGCTGGAGCTCACGAGCGGCTTTTTGGACAAGATCACGCCGTGTTAGGCTTCCAGAGCCCCGGCTAAGCAATTTTACCGGCCCGCCCGGTTCTTTTTTTTAACCAGCCCGGTTCTTTTTACACTTCCAGCTGGAGCTCAGCAGCGGGTTTTTGGACAAGATCACGCCGTGTTAGGCTTCCAGAGCCCCGGCTAAGCAATTTTACAGGGTCGCCCGGTTCTTTTTTTTAACCAGCCCGGTTTTTTTTACACTTCCAGCTGGAGCTCAGCAGCGGCTTTTTGCACAGTATCACGCCGGGTTAGGCTTCCAGAGCCCCGGCTAAGCAATTTTACCGGGCCGCCCGGTTCTTTTTTTTAACCAGCCCGGTTCTTTTTACACTTCCAGCTGGAGCTCAGCAGCGGCTTTTTGGACAAGATCACGCAGTGTTAGGCTTCCAGAGCCCCGGCTAAGCAATTTTACCGGGTCGCCCGGTTCTTTTTTTTAACCAGCCCGGTTCTTTTTACACTTCCAGCTGGAGCTCAGCAGCGGCTTTTTGGACAAGATCACGCCGTGTTAGGCTTCCAGAGCCCCGGCTAAGAAATTTTACCGGGTCGCCCGGTTCTTTTTTTAACCAGCCCGGTTCTTTTTACACTTCCAGCTGGAGCTGAGCATCGTGTAAAACATAAACCAAACGATGAAATTGGTTATTTCTTCATGTATAATGATCAACTCGATACTCCTTAGCCCCCAACAGCCTTTTTTTTCATAACACTTTAACCAGAGTGACGGGAGAGCGGCATTTCAGAAAACGTGCTTATCTCGGCGAGAAAAAGCGATTTCGGCAATAAAATTTAAAACGCGTGTAAAACATAAATCAAACGATGAAATTGGTTATTTCTTCATGTATAATGATCAACTCGATACTCCCTAGCCCCCAACATCCTTTTTTTTCATAACACTTTAACCAGAGTGACGGGAGAGCGGCATTTCAGAAAACGTGCTTATCTCGGCGAGAAAAAGCGATTTCGGCAATAAAATTTAAAACGCGTGTAAAACATAAACCAAACGATGAAATTGGTTATTTCTTCATGTATAATGATCAACTCGATACTCCCTAGCCCCCAACAGCCTTTTTTTTCATAACACTTTAACCAGAGTGACGGGAGAGCGGCATTTCAGAAAACGTGCTTATCTCGGCGAGAAAAAGCGATTTCGGCAATAAAATTTAAAACGCGTGTAAAACATAAACCAAACGATGAAATTGGTTATTTCTTCATGTATAATGATCAACTCGATACTCCCTAGCCCCCAACAGCCTTTTTTTTCATAACACTTTAACCAGAGTGACGGGAGAGCGGCATTTCAGAAAACGTGCTTATCTCGGCGAGAAAAAGCGATTTCGGCAATAAAATTTAAAACGCGTGTAAAACATAAACCAAACGATGAAATTGGTTATTTCTTCATGTATAATGATCAACTCGATACTCCCTAGCCCCCAACATCCTTTTTTTTCATAACACTTTAACCAGAGTGACGGGAGAGCGGCATTTCAGAAAACGTGCTTATCTCGGCGAGAAAAAGCGATTTCGGCAATAAAATTTAAAACGCGTGTAAAACATAAACCAAACGATGAAATTGGTTATTTCTTCATGTATAATGATCAACTCGATACTCCCTAGCCCCCAACAGCCTTTTTTTTCATAACACTTTAACCAGAGTGACGGGAGAGCGGCATTTCAGAAAACGTGCTTATCTTGGCGAGAAAAAGCGATTTCGGCAATAAAATTTAAAACGCGTGTAAAACATAAACCAAACGATGAAATTGGTTATTTCTTCATGTATAATGATCAACTCGATACTCCCTAGCCCCCAACAGCCTTTTTTTTCATAACACTTTAACCAGAGTGACGGGAGAGCGGCATTTCAGAAAACGTGCTTATCTCGGCGAGAAAAAGCGATTTCGGCAATAAAATTTAAAACGCGTGTAAAACATAAACCAAACGATGAAATTGGTTATTTCTTCATGTATAATGATCAACTCGATACTCCCTAGCCCCCAACAGCCTTTTTTTTCATAACACTTTAACCAGAGTGACGGGAGAGCGGCATTTCAGAAAACGTGCTTATCTCGGCGAGAAAAAGCGATTTCGGCAATAAAATTTAAAACGCGTGTAAAACATAAACCAAACGATGAAATTGGTTATTTCTTCATGTATAATGATCAACTCGATACTCCCTAGCCCCCAACAGCCTTTTTTTTCATAACACTTTAACCAGAGTGACGGGAGAGCGGCATTTCAGAAAACGTGCTTATCTCGGCGAGAAAAAGCGATTTCGGCAATAAAATTTAAAACGCGTGTAAAACATAAACCAAACCTTTTTTTTCATAACACTTTAACCAGAGTGACGGGAGAGCGGCATTTCAGAAAACGTGCTTATCTCGGCGAGAAAAAGCGATTTCGGCAATAAAATTTAAAACGCGTGTAAAACATAAACCAAACGATGAAATTGGTTATTTCTTCATGTATAATGATCAACTCGATACTCCCTAGCCCCCAACAGCCTTTTTTTTCATAACACTTTAACCAGAGTGACGGGAGAGCGGCATTTCAGAAAACGTGCTTATCTCGGCGAGAAAAAGCGATTTCGGCAATAAAATTTAAAACGCGTGTAAAACATAAACCAAACGATGAAATTGGTTATTTCTTCATGTATAATGATCAACTCGATACTCCCTAGCCCCCAACAGCCTTTTTTTTCATAACACTTTAACCAGAGGGACGGGAGAGCGGCATTTCAGAAAACGTGCTTATCTCGGCGAGAAAAAGCGATTTCGGCAATAAAATTTAAAACGCGTGTAAAACATAAACCAAACGATGAAATTGGTTATTTCTTCATGTATAATGATCAACTCGATACTCCCTAGCCCCCAACAGCCTTTTTTTCATAACACTTTAACCAGAGTGACGGGAGAGCGGCATTTCAGAAAACGTGCTTATCTCGGCGAGAAAAAGCGATTTCGGCAATAAAATTTAAAACGCGTGTAAAACATAAACCAAACGATGAAATTGGTTATTTCTTCATGTATAATGATCAACTCGATACTCCCTAGCCCCCAACAGCCTTTTTTTTCATAACACTTTAACCAGAGGGACGGGAGAGCGGCATTTCAGAAAACGTGCTTATCTCGGCGAGAAAAAGCGATTTCGGCAATAAAATTTAAAACGCGTGTAAAACATAAACCAAACGATGAAATTGGTTATTTCTTCATGTATAATGATCAACTCGATACTCCCTAGCCCCCAACAGCCTTTTTTTTCATAACACTTTAACCAGAGTGACGGGAGAGCGGCATTTCAGAAAACGTGCTTATCTCGGCGAGAAAAAGCGATTTCGGCAATAAAATTTAAAACGCGTGTAAAACATAAACCAAACGATGAAATTGGTTATTTCTTCATGTATAATGATCAACTCGAGTCGAGCTCCAGGGAGAGAGGCTGATTTTTCGCTTTTTGAGGCCGACCGACGAACCGGCGCGGGGCGGACTCAAAAGCCCGCAGAGCCGTAGGCACTTAGAAAAGTTTCGCCTTTGGCTTTGAGCTCCAGGGGGAGAGGCTGGTTTTGCGTTATTTTAGGCCGGCTGGAGAACCGGCGCGGGTCGGACGCACAATCCCCGCAGAGCCGTGGGCACTTAGAAAATTTTTGCCAAGTTGGCTCTGAGCGCCTGGTACCTAATATGGAAGTATAGAGGCCGACTTTCGGGCAAGATCACGCCGCGTTAGGCTTCCAGGACCCCGGCTAAGCAATTTTACCGGGCCGCCCGGTTCTTTTTTTGAACCAGCCCGGTTCTTTTTACACTTCCAGCTGGAGCTCAGCAGCGGCTTTTTGCGCAAGATCACGCCGGGTTAGGCTTCCAGGACCTCGGCTAAGCAATTCTACCGGGCCGCCCGGTTCTTTTTTTGAACCAGCCCGGTTCTTATTACACTTCCAGCTGGAGCTCACGAGCGGCTTTTTGGACAAGATCACGCCGTGTTAGGCTTCCAGAGCCCCGGCTAAGCAATTTTACCGGCCCGCCCGGTTCTTTTTTTTAACCAGCCCGGTTCTTTTTACACTTCCAGCTGGAGCTCAGCAGCGGGTTTTTGGACAAGATCACGCCGTGTTAGGCTTCCAGAGCCCCGGCTAAGCAATTTTACAGGGTCGCCCGGTTCTTTTTTTTAACCAGCCCGGTTTTTTTTACACTTCCAGCTGGAGCTCAGCAGCGGCTTTTTGCACAGTATCACGCCGGGTTAGGCTTCCAGAGCCCCGGCTAAGCAATTTTACCGGGCCGCCCGGTTCTTTTTTTTAACCAGCCCGGTTCTTTTTACACTTCCAGCTGGAGCTCAGCAGCGGCTTTTTGGACAAGATCACGCAGTGTTAGGCTTCCAGAGCCCCGGCTAAGCAATTTTACCGGGTCGCCCGGTTCTTTTTTTTAACCAGCCCGGTTCTTTTTACACTTCCAGCTGGAGCTCAGCAGCGGCTTTTTGGACAAGATCACGCCGTGTTAGGCTTCCAGAGCCCCGGCTAAGAAATTTTACCGGGTCGCCCGGTTCTTTTTTTAACCAGCCCGGTTCTTTTTACACTTCCAGCTGGAGCTGAGCATCGTGTAAAACATAAACCAAACGATGAAATTGGTTATTTCTTCATGTATAATGATCAACTCGATACTCCTTAGCCCCCAACAGCCTTTTTTTTCATAACACTTTAACCAGAGTGACGGGAGAGCGGCATTTCAGAAAACGTGCTTATCTCGGCGAGAAAAAGCGATTTCGGCAATAAAATTTAAAACGCGTGTAAAACATAAATCAAACGATGAAATTGGTTATTTCTTCATGTATAATGATCAACTCGATACTCCCTAGCCCCCAACATCCTTTTTTTTCATAACACTTTAACCAGAGTGACGGGAGAGCGGCATTTCAGAAAACGTGCTTATCTCGGCGAGAAAAAGCGATTTCGGCAATAAAATTTAAAACGCGTGTAAAACATAAACCAAACGATGAAATTGGTTATTTCTTCATGTATAATGATCAACTCGATACTCCCTAGCCCCCAACAGCCTTTTTTTTCATAACACTTTAACCAGAGTGACGGGAGAGCGGCATTTCAGAAAACGTGCTTATCTCGGCGAGAAAAAGCGATTTCGGCAATAAAATTTAAAACGCGTGTAAAACATAAACCAAACGATGAAATTGGTTATTTCTTCATGTATAATGATCAACTCGATACTCCCTAGCCCCCAACAGCCTTTTTTTTCATAACACTTTAACCAGAGTGACGGGAGAGCGGCATTTCAGAAAACGTGCTTATCTCGGCGAGAAAAAGCGATTTCGGCAATAAAATTTAAAACGCGTGTAAAACATAAACCAAACGATGAAATTGGTTATTTCTTCATGTATAATGATCAACAAACGATGAAATTGGTTATTTCTTCATGTATAATGATCAACTCGATACTCCCTAGCCCCCAACAGCCTTTTTTTTCATAACACTTTAACCAGAGTGACGGGAGAGCGGCATTTCAGAAAACGTGCTTATCTCGGCGAGAAAAAGCGATTTCGGCAATAAAATTTAAAACGCGTGTAAAACATAAACCAAACGATGAAATTGGTTATTTCTTCATGTATAATGATCAACTCGATACTCCCTAGCCCCCAACAGCCTTTTTTTTCATAACACTTTAACCAGAGTGACGGGAGAGCGGCATTTCAGAAAACGTGCTTATCTCGGCGAGAAAAAGCGATTTCGGCAATAAAATTTAAAACGCGTGTAAAACATAAACCAAACGATGAAATTGGTTATTTCTTCATGTATAATGATCAACTCGATACTCCCTAGCCCCCAACAGCCTTTTTTTTCATAACACTTTAACCAGAGTGACGGGAGAGCGGCATTTCAGAAAACGTGCTTATCTCGGCGAGAAAAAGCGATTTCGGCAATAAAATTTAAAACGCGTGTAAAACATAAACCAAACGATGAAATTGGTTATTTCTTCATGTATAATGATCAACTCGATACTCCCTAGCCCCCAACAGCCTTTTTTTTCATAACACTTTAACCAGAGTGACGGGAGAGCGGCATTTCAGAAAACGTGCTTATCTCGGCGAGAAAAAGCGATTTCGGCAATAAAATTTAAAACGCGTGTAAAACATAAACCAAACGATGAAATTGGTTATTTCTTCATGTATAATGATCAACTCGATACTCCCTAGCCCCAAACAGCCTTTTTTTTCATAACACTTTAACCAGAGTGACGGGAGAGCGGCATTTCAGAAAACGTGCTTATCTCGGCGAGAAAAAGCGATTTCGGCAATAAAATTTAAAACGCGTGTAAAACATAAACCAAACGATGAAATTGGTTATTTCTTCATGTATAATGATCAACTCGATACTCCCTAGCCCCCAACAGCCTTTTTTTTCATAACACTTTAACCAGAGTGACGGGAGAGCGGCATTTCAGAAAACGTGCTTATCTCGGCGAGAAAAAGCGATTTCGGCAATAATATTTAAAACGCGTGTAAAACATAAACCAAACGATGAAATTGGTTATTTCTTCATGTATAATGATCAACTCGATACTCCCTAGCCCCCAACAGCCTTTTTTTTCATAACACTTTAACCAGAGTGACGGGAGAGCGGCATTTCAGAAAACGTGCTTATCTCGGCGAGAAAAAGCGATTTCGGATAAAATTTAAAACGCGTGTAAAACATAAACCAAACGATGAAATTGGTTATTTCTTCATGTATAATGATCAACTCGATACTCCCTAGCCCCCAACAGCCTTTTTTTTCATAACACTTTAACCAGAGTGACGGGAGAGCGGCATTTCAGAAAACGTGCTTATCTCGGCGAGAAAAAGCGATTTCGGCAATAATATTTAAAACGCGTGTAAAACATAAACCAAACGATGAAATTGGTTATTTCTTCATGTATAATGATCAACTCGATACTCCCTAGCCCCCAACAGCCTTTTTTTTCATAACACTTTAACCAGAGTGACGGGAGAGCGGCATTTCAGAAAACGTGCTTATCTCGGCGAGAAAAAGCGATTTCGGCAATAAAATTTAAAACGCGTGTAAAACATAAACCAAACGATGAAATTGGTTATTTCTTCATGTATAACGATCAACTCGATACTCCCTAGCCCCCAACAGCCTTTTTTTTCATAACACTTTAACCAGAGTGACGGGAGAGCGGCATTTCAGAAAACGTGCTTATCTCGGCGAGAAAAAGCGATTTCGGCAATAAAATTTAAAACGCGTGTAAAACATAAACCAAACGATGAAATTGGTTATTTCTTCATGTATAATGATCAACTCGATACTCCCTAGCCCCCAACAGCCTTTTTTTTCATAACACTTTAACCAGAGTGACGGGAGAGCGGCATTTCAGAAAACGTGCTTATCTCGGCGAGAAAAAGCGATTTCGGCAATAAAATTTAAAACGCGTGTAAAACATAAATCAAACGATGAAATTGGTTATTTCTTCATGTATAATGATCAACTCGATACTCCCTAGCCCCCAACAGCCTTTTTTTTCATAACACTTTAACCAGAGTGACGGGAGAGCGGCATTTCAGAAAACGTGCTTATCTCGGCGAGAAAAAGCGATTTCGGCAATAAAATTTAAAACGCGTGTAAAACATAAACCAAACGATGAAATTGGTTATTTCTTCATGTATAACGATCAACTCGATACTCCCTAGCCCCCAACAGCCTTTTTTTTTCATAACACTTTAACCAGAGTGACGGGAGAGCGGCATTTCAGAAAACGTGCTTATCTCGGCGAGAAAAAGCGATTTCGGCAATAAAATTTAAAACGCGTGTAAAACATAAACCAAACGATGAAATTGGTTATTTCTTCATGTATAATGATCAACTCGATACTCCCTAGCCCCCAACAGCCTTTTTTTTCATAACACTTTAACCAGAGTGACGGGAGAGCGGCATTTCAGAAAACGTGCTTATCTCGGCGAGAAAAAGCGATTTCGGCAATAAAATTTAAAACGCGTGTAAAACATAAACCAAACGATGAAATTGGTTATTTCTTCATGTATAATGATCAACTCGATACTCCCTAGCCCCCAACAGCCTTTTTTTTCATAACACTTTAACCAGAGTGACGGGAGAGCGGCATTTCAGAAAACGTGCTTATCTCGGCGAGAAAAAGCGATTTCGGCAATAAAATTTAAAACGCGTGTAAAACATAAACCAAACGATGAAATTGGTTATTTCTTCATGTATAATGATCAACTCGATACTCCTTAGCCCCCAACAGCCTTTTTTTTCATAACACTTTAACCAGAGTGACGGGAGAGCGGCATTTCAGAAAACGTGCTTAACTCGGCGAGAAAAAGCGATTTCGGCAATAAAATTTAAAACGCGTGTAAAACATAAATCAAACGATGAAATTGGTTATTTCTTCATGTATAATGATCAACTCGATACTCCCTAGCCCCCAACATCCTTTTTTTTCATAACACTTTAACCAGAGTGACGGGAGAGCGGCATTTCAGAAAACGTGCTTATCTCGGCGAGAAAAAGCGATTTCGGCAATAAAATTTAAAACGCGTGTAAAACATAAACCAAACGATGAAATTGGTTATTTCTTCATGTATAATGATCAACTCGATACTCCCTAGCCCCCAACAGCCTTTTTTTTCATAACACTTTAACCAGAGTGACGGGAGAGCGGCATTTCAGAAAACGTGCTTATCTCGGCGAGAAAAAGCGATTTCGGCAATAAAATTTAAAACGCGTGTAAAACATAAACCAAACGATGAAATTGGTTATTTCTTCATGTATAATGATCAACTCGATACTCCCTAGCCCCCAACAGCCTTTTTTTTCATAACACTTTAACCAGAGTGACGGGAGAGCGGCATTTCAGAAAACGTGCTTATCTCGGCGAGAAAAAGCGATTTCGGCAATAAAATTTAAAACGCGTGTAAAACATAAACCAAACGATGAAATTGGTTATTTCTTCATGTATAATGATCAACAAACGATGAAATTGGTTATTTCTTCATGTATAATGATCAACTCGATACTCCCTAGCCCCCAACAGCCTTTTTTTTCATAACACTTTAACCAGAGTGACGGGAGAGCGGCATTTCAGAAAACGTGCTTATCTCGGCGAGAAAAAGCGATTTCGGCAATAAAATTTAAAACGCGTGTAAAACATAAACCAAACGATGAAATTGGTTATTTCTTCATGTATAATGATCAACTCGATACTCCCTAGCCCCCAACAGCCTTTTTTTTCATAACACTTTAACCAGAGTGACGGGAGAGCGGCATTTCAGAAAACGTGCTTATCTCGGCGAGAAAAAGCGATTTCGGCAATAAAATTTAAAACGCGTGTAAAACATAAACCAAACGATGAAATTGGTTATTTCTTCATGTATAATGATCAACTCGATACTCCCTAGCCCCCAACAGCCTTTTTTTTCATAACACTTTAACCAGAGTGACGGGAGAGCGGCATTTCAGAAAACGTGCTTATCTCGGCGAGAAAAAGCGATTTCGGCAATAAAATTTAAAACGCGTGTAAAACATAAACCAAACGATGAAATTGGTTATTTCTTCATGTATAATGATCAACTCGATACTCCCTAGCCCCCAACAGCCTTTTTTTTCATAACACTTTAACCAGAGTGACGGGAGAGCGGCATTTCAGAAAACGTGCTTATCTCGGCGAGAAAAAGCGATTTCGGCAATAAAATTTAAAACGCGTGTAAAACATAAACCAAACGATGAAATTGGTTATTTCTTCATGTATAATGATCAACTCGATACTCCCTAGCCCCCAACAGCCTTTTTTTTCATAACACTTTAACCAGAGTGACGGGAGAGCGGCATTTCAGAAAACGTGCTTATCTCGGCGAGAAAAAGCGATTTCGGCAATAAAATTTAAAACGCGTGTAAAACATAAACCAAACGATGAAATTGGTTATTTCTTCATGTATAATGATCAACTCGATACTCCCTAGCCCCAAACAGCCTTTTTTTTCATAACACTTTAACCAGAGTGACGGGAGAGCGGCATTTCAGAAAACGTGCTTATCTCGGCGAGAAAAAGCGATTTCGGCAATAAAATTTAAAACGCGTGTAAAACATAAACCAAACGATGAAATTGGTTATTTCTTCATGTATAATGATCAACTCGATACTCCCTAGCCCCCAACAGCCTTTTTTTTCATAAGACTTTAACCAGAGTGACGGGAGAGCGGCATTTCAGAAAACGTGCTTATCTCGGCGAGAAAAAGCGATTTCGGCAATAATATTTAAAACGCGTGTAAAACATAAACCAAACGATGAAATTGGTTATTTCTTCATGTATAATGATCAACTCGATACTCCCTAGCCCCCAACAGCCTTTTTTTTCATAACACTTTAACCAGAGTGACGGGAGAGCGGCATTTCAGAAAACGTGCTTATCTCGGCGAGAAAAAGCGATTTCGGCAATAAAATTTAAAACGCGTGTAAAACATAAACCAAACGATGAAATTGGTTATTTCTTCATGTATAATGATCAACTCGATACTCCCTAGCCCCCAACAGCCTTTTTTTTCATAACACTTTAACCAGAGTGACGGGAGAGCGGCATTTCAGAAAACGTGCTTATCTCGGCGAGAAAAAGCGATTTCGGCAATAAAATTTAAAACGCGTGTAAAACATAAACCAAACGATGAAATTGGTTATTTCTTCATGTATAATGATCAACTCGATACTCCCTAGCCCCCAACAGCCTTTTTTTTCATAACACTTTAACCAGAGTGACGGGAGAGCGGCATTTCAGAAAACGTGCTTATCTCGGCGAGAAAAAGCGATTTCGGCAATAAAATTTAAAACGCGTGTAAAACATAAACCAAACGATGAAATTGGTTATTTCTTCATGTATAACGATCAACTCGATACTCCCTAGCCCCCAACAGCCTTTTTTTTTCATAACACTTTAACCAGAGTGACGGGAGAGCGGCATTTCAGAAAACGTGCTTATCTCGGCGAGAAAAAGCGATTTCGGCAATAAAATTTAAAACGCGTGTAAAACATAAACCAAACGATGAAATTGGTTATTTCTTCATGTATAATGATCAACTCGATACTCCCTAGCCCCCAACAGCCTTTTTTTTCATAACACTTTAACCAGAGTGACGGGAGAGCGGCATTTCAGAAAACGTGCTTATCTCGGCGAGAAAAAGCGATTTCGGCAATAAAATTTAAAACGCGTGTAAAACATAAACCAAACGATGAAATTGGTTATTTCTTCATGTATAATGATCAACTCGATACTCCCTAGCCCCCAACAGCCTTTTTTTTCATAACACTTTAACCAGAGTGACGGGAGAGCGGCATTTCAGAAAACGTGCTTATCTCGGCGAGAAAAAGCGATTTCGGCAATAAAATTTAAAACGCGTGTAAAACATAAACCAAACGATGAAATTGGTTATTTCTTCATGTATAATGATCAACTCGATACTCCCTAGCCCCCAACAGCCTTTTTTTTCATAACACTTTAACCAGAGTGACGGGAGAGCGGCATTTCAGAAAACGTGCTTATCTCGGCGAGAAAAAGCGATTTCGGCAATAAAATTTAAAACGCGTGTAAAACATAAACCAAACGATGAAATTGGTTATTTCTTCATGTATAATGATCAACTCGATACTCCCTAGCCCCCAACAGCCTTTTTTTTCATAACACTTTAACCAGAGTGACGGGAGAGCGGCATTTCAGAAAACGTGCTTATCTCGGCGAGAAAAAGCGATTTCGGCAATAAAATTTAAAACGCGTGTAAAACATAAACCAAACGATGAAATTGGTTATTTCTTCATGTATAATGATCAACTCGATACTCCCTAGCCCCCAACAGCCTTTTTTTTCATAACACTTTAACCAGAGTGACGGGAGAGCGGCATTTCAGAAAACGTGCTTATCTCGGCGAGAAAAAGCGATTTCGGCAATAAAATTTAAAACGCGTGTAAAACATAAACCAAACGATGAAATTGGTTATTTCTTCATGTATAATGATCAACTCGATACTCCCTAGCCCCCAACAGCCTTTTTTTTCATAACACTTTAACCAGAGTGACGGGAGAGCGGCATTTCAGAAAACGTGCTTATCTCGGCGAGAAAAAGCGATTTCGGCAATAAAATTTAAAACGCGTGTAAAACATAAACCAAACGATGAAATTGGTTATTTCTTCATGTATAATGATCAACTCGATACTCCCTAGCCCCCAACAGCCTTTTTTTTCATAACACTTTAACCAGAGTGACGGGAGAGCGGCATTTCAGAAAACGTGCTTATCTCGGCGAGAAAAAGCGATTTCGGCAATAAAATTTAAAACGCGTGTAAAACATAAACCAAACGATGAAATTGGTTATTTCTTCATGTATAATGATCAACTCGATACTCCCTAGCCCCCAACAGCCTTTTTTTTCATAACACTTTAACCAGAGTGACGGGAGAGCGGCATTTCAGAAAACGTGCTTATCTCGGCGAGAAAAAGCGATTTCGGCAATAAAATTTAAAACGCGTGTAAAACATAAACCAAACGATGAAATTGGTTATTTCTTCATGTATAATGATCAACTCGATACTCCCTAGCCCCCAACAGCCTTTTTTTTCATAACACTTTAACCAGAGTGACGGGAGAGCGGCATTTCAGAAAACGTGCTTATCTCGGCGAGAAAAAGCGATTTCGGCAATAAAATTTAAAACGCGTGTAAAACATAAACCAAACGATGAAATTGGTTATTTCTTCATGTATAATGATCAACTCGATACTCCCTAGCCCCCAACAGCCTTTTTTTTCATAACACTTTAACCAGAGTGACGGGAGAGCGGCATTTCAGAAAACGTGCTTATCTCGGCGAGAAAAAGCGATTTCGGCAATAAAATTTAAAACGCGTGTAAAACATAAACCAAACGATGAAATTGGTTATTTCTTCATGTATAATGATCAACTCGATACTCCCTAGCCCCCAACAGCCTTTTTTTTCATAACACTTTAACCAGAGTGACGGGAGAGCGGCATTTCAGAAAACGTGCTTATCTCGGCGAGAAAAAGCGATTTCGGCAATAAAATTTAAAACGCGTGTAAAACATAAACCAAACGATGAAATTGGTTATTTCTTCATGTATAATGATCAACTCGATACTCCCTAGCCCCCAACAGCCTTTTTTTTCATAACACTTTAACCTGAGTGACGGGAGAGCGGCATTTCAGAAAACGTGCTTATCTCGGCGAGAAAAAGCGATTTCGGCAATAAAATTTAAAACGCGTGTAAAACATAAACCAAACGATGAAATTGGTTATTTCTTCATGTATAATGATCAACTCGATACTCCCTAGCCCCCAACAGCCTTTTTTTTCATAACACTTTAACCAGAGTGACGGGAGAGCGGCATTTCAGAAAACGTGCTTATCTCGGCGAGAAAAAGCGATTTCGGCAATAAAATTTAAAACGCGTGTAAAACATAAACCAAACGATGAAATTGGTTATTTCTTCATGTATAATGATCAACTCGATACTCCCTAGCCCCCAACAGCCTTTTTTTTCATAACACTTTAACCAGAGTGACGGGAGAGCGGCATTTCAGAAAACGTGCTTATCTCGGCGAGAAAAAGCGATTTCGGCAATAAAATTTAAAACGCGTGTAAAACATAAACCAAACGATGAAATTGGTTATTTCTTCATGTATAATGATCAACTCGATACTCCCTAGCCCCCAACAGCCTTTTTTTTCATAACACTTTAACCAGAGTGACGGGAGAGCGGCATTTCAGAAAACGTGCTTATCTCGGCGAGAAAAAGCGATTTCGGCAATAAAATTTAAAACGCGTGTAAAACATAAACCAAACGATGAAATTGGTTATTTCTTCATGTATAATGATCAACTCGATACTCCCTAGCCCCCAACAGCCTTTTTTTTCATAACACTTTAACCAGAGTGACGGGAGAGCGGCATTTCAGAAAACGTGCTTATCTCGGCGAGAAAAAGCGATTTCGGCAATAAAATTTAAAACGCGTGTAAAACATAAACCAAACGATGAAATTGGTTATTTCTTCATGTATAATGATCAACTCGATACTCCCTAGCCCCCAACAGCCTTTTTTTTCATAACACTTTAACCAGAGTGACGGGAGAGCGGCATTTCAGAAAACGTGCTTATCTCGGCGAGAAAAAGCGATTTCGGCAATAAAATTTAAAACGCGTGTAAAACATAAACCAAACGATGAAATTGGTTATTTCTTCATGTATAATGATCAACTCGATACTCCCTAGCCCCCAACAGCCTTTTTTTTCATAACACTTTAACCAGAGTGACGGGAGAGCGGCATTTCAGAAAACGTGCTTATCTCGGCGAGAAAAAGCGATTTCGGCAATAAAATTTAAAACGCGTGTAAAACATAAACCAAACGATGAAATTGGTTATTTCTTCATGTATAATGATCAACTCGATACTCCCTAGCCCCCAACAGCCTTTTTTTTCATAACACTTTAACCAGAGTGACGGGAGAGCGGCATTTCAGAAAACGTGCTTATCTCGGCGAGAAAAAGCGATTTCGGCAATAAAATTTAAAACGCGTGTAAAACATAAACCAAACGATGAAATTGGTTATTTCTTCATGTATAATGATCAACTCGATACTCCCTAGCCCCCAACAGCCTTTTTTTTCATAACACTTTAACCAGAGTGACGGGAGAGCGGCATTTCAGAAAACGTGCTTATCTCGGCGAGAAAAAGCGATTTCGGCAATAAAATTTAAAACGCGTGTAAAACATAAACCAAACGATGAAATTGGTTATTTCTTCATGTATAATGATCAACTCGATACTCCCTAGCCCCCAACAGCCTTTTTTTTCATAACACTTTAACCAGAGTGACGGGAGAGCGGCATTTCAGAAAACGTGCTTATCTCGGCGAGAAAAAGCGATTTCGGCAATAAAATTTAAAACGCGTGTAAAACATAAACCAAACGATGAAATTGGTTATTTCTTCATGTATAATGATCAACTCGATACTCCCTAGCCCCCAACAGCCTTTTTTTTCATAACACTTTAACCAGAGTGACGGGAGAGCGGCATTTCAGAAAACGTGCTTATCTCGGCGAGAAAAAGCGATTTCGGCAATAAAATTTAAAACGCGTGTAAAACATAAACCAAACGATGAAATTGGTTATTTCTTCATGTATAATGATCAACTCGATACTCCCTAGCCCCCAACAGCCTTTTTTTTCATAACACTTTAACCAGAGTGACGGGAGAGCGGCATTTCAGAAAACGTGCTTATCTCGGCGAGAAAAAGCGATTTCGGCAATAAAATTTAAAACGCGTGTAAAACATAAACCAAACGATGAAATTGGTTATTTCTTCATGTATAATGATCAACTCGATACTCCCTAGCCCCCAACAGCCTTTTTTTTCATAACACTTTAACCAGAGTGACGGGAGAGCGGCATTTCAGAAAACGTGCTTATCTCGGCGAGAAAAAGCGATTTCGGCAATAAAATTTAAAACGCGTGTAAAACATAAACCAAACGATGAAATTGGTTATTTCTTCATGTATAATGATCAACTCGATACTCCCTAGCCCCCAACAGCCTTTTTTTTCATAACACTTTAACCAGAGTGACGGGAGAGCGGCATTTCAGAAAACGTGCTTATCTCGGCGAGAAAAAGCGATTTCGGCAATAAAATTTAAAACGCGTGTAAAACATAAACCAAACGATGAAATTGGTTATTTCTTCATGTATAATGATCAACTCGATACTCCCTAGCCCCCAACAGCCTTTTTTTTCATAACACTTTAACCAGAGTGACGGGAGAGCGGCATTTCAGAAAACGTGCTTATCTCGGCGAGAAAAAGCGATTTCGGCAATAAAATTTAAAACGCGTGTAAAACATAAACCAAACGATGAAATTGGTTATTTCTTCATGTATAATGATCAACTCGATACTCCCTAGCCCCCAACAGCCTTTTTTTTCATAACACTTTAACCAGAGTGACGGGAGAGCGGCATTTCAGAAAACGTGCTTATCTCGGCGAGAAAAAGCGATTTCGGCAATAAAATTTAAAACGCGTGTAAAACATAAACCAAACGATGAAATTGGTTATTTCTTCATGTATAATGATCAACTCGATACTCCCTAGCCCCCAACAGCCTTTTTTTTCATAACACTTTAACCAGAGTGACGGGAGAGCGGCATTTCAGAAAACGTGCTTATCTCGGCGAGAAAAAGCGATTTCGGCAATAAAATTTAAAACGCGTGTAAAACATAAACCAAACGATGAAATTGGTTATTTCTTCATGTATAATGATCAACTCGATACTCCCTAGCCCCCAACAGCCTTTTTTTTCATAACACTTTAACCAGAGTGACGGGAGAGCGGCATTTCAGAAAACGTGCTTATCTCGGCGAGAAAAAGCGATTTCGGCAATAAAATTTAAAACGCGTGTAAAACATAAACCAAACGATGAAATTGGTTATTTCTTCATGTATAATGATCAACTCGATACTCCCTAGCCCCCAACAGCCTTTTTTTTCATAACACTTTAACCAGAGTGACGGGAGAGCGGCATTTCAGAAAACGTGCTTATCTCGGCGAGAAAAAGCGATTTCGGCAATAAAATTTAAAACGCGTGTAAAACATAAACCAAACGATGAAATTGGTTATTTCTTCATGTATAATGATCAACTCGATACTCCCTAGCCCCCAACAGCCTTTTTTTTCATAACACTTTAACCAGAGTGACGGGAGAGCGGCATTTCAGAAAACGTGCTTATCTCGGCGAGAAAAAGCGATTTCGGCAATAAAATTTAAAACGCGTGTAAAACATAAACCAAACGATGAAATTGGTTATTTCTTCATGTATAATGATCAACTCGATACTCCCTAGCCCCCAACAGCCTTTTTTTTCATAACACTTTAACCAGAGTGACGGGAGAGCGGCATTTCAGAAAACGTGCTTATCTCGGCGAGAAAAAGCGATTTCGGCAATAAAATTTAAAACGCGTGTAAAACATAAACCAAACGATGAAATTGGTTATTTCTTCATGTATAATGATCAACTCGATACTCCCTAGCCCCCAACAGCCTTTTTTTTCATAACACTTTAACCAGAGTGACGGGAGAGCGGCATTTCAGAAAACGTGCTTATCTCGGCGAGAAAAAGCGATTTCGGCAATAAAATTTAAAACGCGTGTAAAACATAAACCAAACGATGAAATTGGTTATTTCTTCATGTATAATGATCAACTCGATACTCCCTAGCCCCCAACAGCCTTTTTTTTCATAACACTTTAACCAGAGTGACGGGAGAGCGGCATTTCAGAAAACGTGCTTATCTCGGCGAGAAAAAGCGATTTCGGCAATAAAATTTAAAACGCGTGTAAAACATAAACCAAACGATGAAATTGGTTATTTCTTCATGTATAATGATCAACTCGATACTCCCTAGCCCCCAACAGCCTTTTTTTTCATAACACTTTAACCAGAGTGACGGGAGAGCGGCATTTCAGAAAACGTGCTTATCTCGGCGAGAAAAAGCGATTTCGGCAATAAAATTTAAAACGCGTGTAAAACATAAACCAAACGATGAAATTGGTTATTTCTTCATGTATAATGATCAACTCGATACTCCCTAGCCCCCAACAGCCTTTTTTTTCATAACACTTTAACCAGAGTGACGGGAGAGCGGCATTTCAGAAAACGTGCTTATCTCGGCGAGAAAAAGCGATTTCGGCAATAAAATTTAAAACGCGTGTAAAACATAAACCAAACGATGAAATTGGTTATTTCTTCATGTATAATGATCAACTCGATACTCCCTAGCCCCCAACAGCCTTTTTTTTCATAACACTTTAACCAGAGTGACGGGAGAGCGGCATTTCAGAAAACGTGCTTATCTCGGCGAGAAAAAGCGATTTCGGCAATAAAATTTAAAACGCGTGTAAAACATAAACCAAACGATGAAATTGGTTATTTCTTCATGTATAATGATCAACTCGATACTCCCTAGCCCCCAACAGCCTTTTTTTTCATAACACTTTAACCAGAGTGACGGGAGAGCGGCATTTCAGAAAACGTGCTTATCTCGGCGAGAAAAAGCGATTTCGGCAATAAAATTTAAAACGCGTGTAAAACATAAACCAAACGATGAAATTGGTTATTTCTTCATGTATAATGATCAACTCGATACTCCCTAGCCCCCAACAGCCTTTTTTTTCATAACACTTTAACCAGAGTGACGGGAGAGCGGCATTTCAGAAAACGTGCTTATCTCGGCGAGAAAAAGCGATTTCGGCAATAAAATTTAAAACGCGTGTAAAACATAAACCAAACGATGAAATTGGTTATTTCTTCATGTATAATGATCAACTCGATACTCCCTAGCCCCCAACAGCCTTTTTTTTCATAACACTTTAACCAGAGTGACGGGAGAGCGGCATTTCAGAAAACGTGCTTATCTCGGCGAGAAAAAGCGATTTCGGCAATAAAATTTAAAACGCGTGTAAAACATAAACCAAACGATGAAATTGGTTATTTCTTCATGTATAATGATCAACTCGATACTCCCTAGCCCCCAACAGCCTTTTTTTTCATAACACTTTAACCAGAGTGACGGGAGAGCGGCATTTCAGAAAACGTGCTTATCTCGGCGAGAAAAAGCGATTTCGGCAATAAAATTTAAAACGCGTGTAAAACATAAACCAAACGATGAAATTGGTTATTTCTTCATGTATAATGATCAACTCGATACTCCCTAGCCCCCAACAGCCTTTTTTTTCATAACACTTTAACCAGAGTGACGGGAGAGCGGCATTTCAGAAAACGTGCTTATCTCGGCGAGAAAAAGCGATTTCGGCAATAAAATTTAAAACGCGTGTAAAACATAAACCAAACGATGAAATTGGTTATTTCTTCATGTATAATGATCAACTCGATACTCCCTAGCCCCCAACAGCCTTTTTTTTCATAACACTTTAACCAGAGTGACGGGAGAGCGGCATTTCAGAAAACGTGCTTATCTCGGCGAGAAAAAGCGATTTCGGCAATAAAATTTAAAACGCGTGTAAAACATAAACCAAACGATGAAATTGGTTATTTCTTCATGTATAATGATCAACTCGATACTCCCTAGCCCCCAACAGCCTTTTTTTTCATAACACTTTAACCAGAGTGACGGGAGAGCGGCATTTCAGAAAACGTGCTTATCTCGGCGAGAAAAAGCGATTTCGGCAATAAAATTTAAAACGCGTGTAAAACATAAACCAAACGATGAAATTGGTTATTTCTTCATGTATAATGATCAACTCGATACTCCCTAGCCCCCAACAGCCTTTTTTTTCATAACACTTTAACCAGAGTGACGGGAGAGCGGCATTTCAGAAAACGTGCTTATCTCGGCGAGAAAAAGCGATTTCGGCAATAAAATTTAAAACGCGTGTAAAACATAAACCAAACGATGAAATTGGTTATTTCTTCATGTATAATGATCAACTCGATACTCCCTAGCCCCCAACAGCCTTTTTTTTCATAACACTTTAACCAGAGTGACGGGAGAGCGGCATTTCAGAAAACGTGCTTATCTCGGCGAGAAAAAGCGATTTCGGCAATAAAATTTAAAACGCGTGTAAAACATAAACCAAACGATGAAATTGGTTATTTCTTCATGTATAATGATCAACTCGATACTCCCTAGCCCCCAACAGCCTTTTTTTTCATAACACTTTAACCAGAGTGACGGGAGAGCGGCATTTCAGAAAACGTGCTTATCTCGGCGAGAAAAAGCGATTTCGGCAATAAAATTTAAAACGCGTGTAAAACATAAACCAAACGATGAAATTGGTTATTTCTTCATGTATAATGATCAACTCGATACTCCCTAGCCCCCAACAGCCTTTTTTTTCATAACACTTTAACCAGAGTGACGGGAGAGCGGCATTTCAGAAAACGTGCTTATCTCGGCGAGAAAAAGCGATTTCGGCAATAAAATTTAAAACGCGTGTAAAACATAAACCAAACGATGAAATTGGTTATTTCTTCATGTATAATGATCAACTCGATACTCCCTAGCCCCCAACAGCCTTTTTTTTCATAACACTTTAACCAGAGTGACGGGAGAGCGGCATTTCAGAAAACGTGCTTATCTCGGCGAGAAAAAGCGATTTCGGCAATAAAATTTAAAACGCGTGTAAAACATAAACCAAACGATGAAATTGGTTATTTCTTCATGTATAATGATCAACTCGATACTCCCTAGCCCCCAACAGCCTTTTTTTTCATAACACTTTAACCAGAGTGACGGGAGAGCGGCATTTCAGAAAACGTGCTTATCTCGGCGAGAAAAAGCGATTTCGGCAATAAAATTTAAAACGCGTGTAAAACATAAACCAAACGATGAAATTGGTTATTTCTTCATGTATAATGATCAACTCGATACTCCCTAGCCCCCAACAGCCTTTTTTTTCATAACACTTTAACCAGAGTGACGGGAGAGCGGCATTTCAGAAAACGTGCTTATCTCGGCGAGAAAAAGCGATTTCGGCAATAAAATTTAAAACGCGTGTAAAACATAAACCAAACGATGAAATTGGTTATTTCTTCATGTATAATGATCAACTCGATACTCCCTAGCCCCCAACAGCCTTTTTTTTCATAACACTTTAACCAGAGTGACGGGAGAGCGGCATTTCAGAAAACGTGCTTATCTCGGCGAGAAAAAGCGATTTCGGCAATAAAATTTAAAACGCGTGTAAAACATAAACCAAACGATGAAATTGGTTATTTCTTCATGTATAATGATCAACTCGATACTCCCTAGCCCCCAACAGCCTTTTTTTTCATAACACTTTAACCAGAGTGACGGGAGAGCGGCATTTCAGAAAACGTGCTTATCTCGGCGAGAAAAAGCGATTTCGGCAATAAAATTTAAAACGCGTGTAAAACATAAACCAAACGATGAAATTGGTTATTTCTTCATGTATAATGATCAACTCGATACTCCCTAGCCCCCAACAGCCTTTTTTTTCATAACACTTTAACCAGAGTGACGGGAGAGCGGCATTTCAGAAAACGTGCTTATCTCGGCGAGAAAAAGCGATTTCGGCAATAAAATTTAAAACGCGTGTAAAACATAAACCAAACGATGAAATTGGTTATTTCTTCATGTATAATGATCAACTCGATACTCCCTAGCCCCCAACAGCCTTTTTTTTCATAACACTTTAACCAGAGTGACGGGAGAGCGGCATTTCAGAAAACGTGCTTATCTCGGCGAGAAAAAGCGATTTCGGCAATAAAATTTAAAACGCGTGTAAAACATAAACCAAACGATGAAATTGGTTATTTCTTCATGTATAATGATCAACTCGATACTCCCTAGCCCCCAACAGCCTTTTTTTTCATAACACTTTAACCAGAGTGACGGGAGAGCGGCATTTCAGAAAACGTGCTTATCTCGGCGAGAAAAAGCGATTTCGGCAATAAAATTTAAAACGCGTGTAAAACATAAACCAAACGATGAAATTGGTTATTTCTTCATGTATAATGATCAACTCGATACTCCCTAGCCCCCAACAGCCTTTTTTTTCATAACACTTTAACCAGAGTGACGGGAGAGCGGCATTTCAGAAAACGTGCTTATCTCGGCGAGAAAAAGCGATTTCGGCAATAAAATTTAAAACGCGTGTAAAACATAAACCAAACGATGAAATTGGTTATTTCTTCATGTATAATGATCAACTCGATACTCCCTAGCCCCCAACAGCCTTTTTTTTCATAACACTTTAACCAGAGTGACGGGAGAGCGGCATTTCAGAAAACGTGCTTATCTCGGCGAGAAAAAGCGATTTCGGCAATAAAATTTAAAACGCGTGTAAAACATAAACCAAACGATGAAATTGGTTATTTCTTCATGTATAATGATCAACTCGATACTCCCTAGCCCCCAACAGCCTTTTTTTTCATAACACTTTAACCAGAGTGACGGGAGAGCGGCATTTCAGAAAACGTGCTTATCTCGGCGAGAAAAAGCGATTTCGGCAATAAAATTTAAAACGCGTGTAAAACATAAACCAAACGATGAAATTGGTTATTTCTTCATGTATAATGATCAACTCGATACTCCCTAGCCCCCAACAGCCTTTTTTTTCATAACACTTTAACCAGAGTGACGGGAGAGCGGCATTTCAGAAAACGTGCTTATCTCGGCGAGAAAAAGCGATTTCGGCAATAAAATTTAAAACGCGTGTAAAACATAAACCAAACGATGAAATTGGTTATTTCTTCATGTATAATGATCAACTCGATACTCCCTAGCCCCCAACAGCCTTTTTTTTCATAACACTTTAACCAGAGTGACGGGAGAGCGGCATTTCAGAAAACGTGCTTATCTCGGCGAGAAAAAGCGATTTCGGCAATAAAATTTAAAACGCGTGTAAAACATAAACCAAACGATGAAATTGGTTATTTCTTCATGTATAATGATCAACTCGATACTCCCTAGCCCCCAACAGCCTTTTTTTTCATAACACTTTAACCAGAGTGACGGGAGAGCGGCATTTCAGAAAACGTGCTTATCTCGGCGAGAAAAAGCGATTTCGGCAATAAAATTTAAAACGCGTGTAAAACATAAACCAAACGATGAAATTGGTTATTTCTTCATGTATAATGATCAACTCGATACTCCCTAGCCCCCAACAGCCTTTTTTTTCATAACACTTTAACCAGAGTGACGGGAGAGCGGCATTTCAGAAAACGTGCTTATCTCGGCGAGAAAAAGCGATTTCGGCAATAAAATTTAAAACGCGTGTAAAACATAAACCAAACGATGAAATTGGTTATTTCTTCATGTATAATGATCAACTCGATACTCCCTAGCCCCCAACAGCCTTTTTTTTCATAACACTTTAACCAGAGTGACGGGAGAGCGGCATTTCAGAAAACGTGCTTATCTCGGCGAGAAAAAGCGATTTCGGCAATAAAATTTAAAACGCGTGTAAAACATAAACCAAACGATGAAATTGGTTATTTCTTCATGTATAATGATCAACTCGATACTCCCTAGCCCCCAACAGCCTTTTTTTTCATAACACTTTAACCAGAGTGACGGGAGAGCGGCATTTCAGAAAACGTGCTTATCTCGGCGAGAAAAAGCGATTTCGGCAATAAAATTTAAAACGCGTGTAAAACATAAACCAAACGATGAAATTGGTTATTTCTTCATGTATAATGATCAACTCGATACTCCCTAGCCCCCAACAGCCTTTTTTTTCATAACACTTTAACCAGAGTGACGGGAGAGCGGCATTTCAGAAAACGTGCTTATCTCGGCGAGAAAAAGCGATTTCGGCAATAAAATTTAAAACGCGTGTAAAACATAAACCAAACGATGAAATTGGTTATTTCTTCATGTATAATGATCAACTCGATACTCCCTAGCCCCCAACAGCCTTTTTTTTCATAACACTTTAACCAGAGTGACGGGAGAGCGGCATTTCAGAAAACGTGCTTATCTCGGCGAGAAAAAGCGATTTCGGCAATAAAATTTAAAACGCGTGTAAAACATAAACCAAACGATGAAATTGGTTATTTCTTCATGTATAATG
The DNA here is from genome assembly GCF_054491065.1 of Syngnathus leptorhynchus. NCBI lineage: Eukaryota > Metazoa > Chordata > Actinopteri > Syngnathiformes > Syngnathidae > Syngnathus > Syngnathus leptorhynchus. Next base: position 78,868 of record NW_028232089.1, on the reverse strand, counting down.
ATCAACTCGATACTCCCTAGCCCCCAACAGCCTTTTTTTTCATAACACTTTAACCAGAGTGACGGGAGAGCGGCATTTCAGAAAACGTGCTTATCTCGGCGAGAAAAAGCGATTTCGGCAATAAAATTTAAAACGCGTGTAAAACATAAACCAAACGATGAAATTGGTTATTTCTTGATGTATAATGATCAACTCGATACTCCCTAGCCCCCAACAGCCTTTTTTTTCATAACACTTTAACCAGAGTGACGGGAGAGCGCATTTCAGAAAACGTGCTTATCTCGCGAGAAAAAGCGATTTCAGCAATAAAATTAAAACGCGTGTAAAACATAAACCAAACGATGAAATTGGTTATTTCTTCATGTATAATGATCAACTCGATACTCCCTAGCCCCCAACAGCCTTTTTTTTCATAACACTTTAACCAGAGTGACGGGAGAGCGGCATTTCAGAAAACGTGCTTATCTCGGCGAGAAAAAAGCGATTTCGGCAATAAAATTTAAAACGCGTGTAAAACATAAACCAAACGATGAAATTGGTTATTTCTTCATGTATAATGATCAACCTCGATACTCCCTAGCCCCCAACAGCCTTTTTTTTCATAACACTTTAACCAGAGTGACGGGAGAGCGGCATTTCAGAAAACGTGCTTATCTCGGCGAGAAAAAGCGATTTCGGCAATAAAATTTAAAACGCGTGTAAAACATAAACCAAACGATGAAATTGGTTATTTCTTCATGTATAATGATCAACTCGATACTCCCCTAGCCCCCAACAGCCCTTTTTTTTCATAACACTTTAACCAGAGTGACGGGAGAGCGGCATTTCAGAAAACGTGCTTATCTCGGCGAGAAAAAGCGATTTCGGCAATAAAATTTAAAACGCGTGTAAAACATAAACCAAACGATGAAATTGGTTATTTCTTCATGTATAATGATCAACTCGATACTCCCTAGCCCCCAACAGCCTTTTTTTTCATAACACTTTAACCAGAGTGACGGGAGAGCGGCATTTCAGAAAACGTGCTTATCTCGGCGAGAAAAAGCGATTTCGGCAATAAAATTTAAAACGCGTGTAAAACATAAACCAAACGATGAAATTGGTTATTTCTTCATGTATAATGATCAACTCGATACTCCCTAGCCCCCAACAGCCTTTTTTTTCATAACACTTTAAACCAGAGTGACGGAGAGCGGCATTTCAGAAAACGTGCTTATCTCGGCGAGAAAAAGCGATTTCGGCAATAAAATTTAAAACGCGTGTAAAACATAAACCAAACGATGAAATTGGTTATTTCTTCATGTATAATGATCAACTCGATACTCCCTAGCCCCCAACAGCCTTTTTTTTCATAACACTTTAACCAGAGTGACGGGAGAGCGGCATTTCAGAAAACGTGCTTATCTCGGCGAGAAAAAGCGATTTCGGCAATAAAATTTAAAACGCGTGTAAAACATAACCAAACGATGAAATTGGTTATTTCTTCATGTATAATGATCAACTCGATACTCCCTAGCCCCCAACAGCCTTTTTTTTCATAACACTTTAACCAGAGTGACGGGAGAGCGGCATTTCAGAAAACGTGCTTATCTCGGCGAGAAAAAGCGATTTCGGCAATAAAATTTAAAACGCGTGTAAAACATAAACCAAACGATGAAATTGGTTATTTCTTCATGTATAATGATCAACTCGATACTCCCTAGCCCCCAACAGCCTTTTTTTTCACAACACTTTAACCAGAGTGACGGGAGAGCGGCATTTCAGAAACGTGCTTATCTCGGCGAGAAAAAGCGATTTCGGCAATAAAATTTAAAACGCGTGTAAAACATAAACCAAACGATGAAATTGGTTATTTCTTCATGTATAATGATCAACTCGATACTCCCTAGCCCCCAACAGCCTTTTTTTTCATAACACTTTAACCAGAGTGACGGGAGAGCGGCATTTCAGAAAACGTGCTTATCTCGGCGAGAAAAAGCGATTTCGGCAATAAAATTTAAAACGCGTGTAAAACATAAACCACAAACGATGAAATTGGTTATTTCTTCATGTATAATGATCAACTCGATACTCCCTAGCCCCCAACAGCCTTTTTTTCATAACACTTTAACCAGAGTGACGGGAGAGCGGCATTTCAGAAAACGTGCTTATCTCGGCGAGAAAAAGCGATTTCGGCAATAAAATTTAAAACGCGTGTAAAACATAAACCAAACGATGAAATTGGTTATTTCTTCATGTATAATGATCAACTCGATACTCCCTAGCCCCCAACAGCCTTTTTTTTCATAACACTTTAACCAGAGTGACGGGAGAGCGGCATTTCAGAAAACGTGCTTATCTCGGCGAGAAAAAGCGATTTCGGCAATAAAATTTAAAACGCGTGTAAAACATAAACCAAACGATGAAATTGGTTAGTTCTTCATGTATAATGATCAACTCGATACTCCCTAGCCCCCAACAGCCTTTTTTTTCATAACACTTTAACCAGAGTGACGGGAGAGCGGCATTTCAGAAAACGTGCTTATCTCGGCGAGAAAAAGCGATTTCGGCAATAAAATTTAAAACGCGTGTAAAACATAAACCAAACGATGAAATTGGTTATTTCTTCATGTATAATGATCAACTCGATACTCCCTAGCCCCCAACAGCCTTTTTTTTCATAACACTTTAACCAGAGTGACGGGAGAGCGGCATTTCAGAAAACGTGCTTATCTCGGCGAGAAAAAGCGATTTCGGCAATAAAATTTAAAACGCGTGTAAAACATAAACCAAACGATGAAAATGGTTATTTCTTCATGTATAATGATCAACTCGATACTCCCTAGCCCCCAACAGCCTTTTTTTTCATAACACTTTAACCAGAGTGACGGGAGAGCGGCATTTCAGAAAACGTGCTTATCTCGGCGAGAAAAAGCGATTTCGGCAATAAAATTTAAAACGCGTGTAAAACATAAACCAAACGGATGAAATTGGTTATTTCTTCATGTATAATGATCAACTCGAGTCGAGCTCCAGGGAGAGAGGCTGATTTTTCGCTTTTTGAGGCCGACCGACGAACCGGCGCGGGGCGGACTCAAAAGCCCGCAGAGCCGTAGGCACTTAGAAAAGTTTCGCCTTTGGCTGTGAGCTCCAGGGGGAGAGGCTGGTTTTGCGTTATTTTAGGCCGGCTGGAGAACCGGCGCGGGTCGGACGCACAATCCCCGCAGAGCCGTGGGCACTTAGAAAATTTTTGCCAAGTTGGCTCTGAGCGCCTGGTACCTAATATGGAAGTATAGAGGCCGACTTTCGGGCAAGATCACGCCGCGTTAGGCTTCCAGGACCCCGGCTAAGCAATTTTACCGGGCCGCCCGGTTCTTTTTTTGAACCAGCCCGGTTCTTTTTACACTTCCAGCTGGAGCTCAGCAGCGGCTTTTTGCGCAAGATCACGCCGGGTTAGGCTTCCAGGACCTCGGCTAAGAAATTCTACCGGGCCGCCCGGTTCTTTTTTTGAACCAGCCCGGTTCTTTTTACACTTCCAGCTGGAGCTCACGAGCGGCTTTTTGGACAAGATCACGCCGTGTTAGGCTTCCAGAGCCCCGGCTAAGCAATTTTACCGGCCCGCCCGGTTCTTTTTTTTAACCAGCCCGGTTCTTTTTACACTTCCAGCTGGAGCTCAGCAGCGGGTTTTTGGACAAGATCACGCCGTGTTAGGCTTCCAGAGCCCCGGCTAAGCAATTTTACAGGGTCGCCCGGTTCTTTTTTTTAACCAGCCCGGTTTTTTTTACACTTCCAGCTGGAGCTCAGCAGCGGCTTTTTGCACAGTATCACGCCGGGTTAGGCTTCCAGAGCCCCGGCTAAGCAATTTTACCGGGCCGCCCGGTTCTTTTTTTTAACCAGCCCGGTTCTTTTTACACTTCCAGCTGGAGCTCAGCAGCGGCTTTTTGGACAAGATCACGCCGTGTTAGGCTTCCAGAGCCCCGGCTAAGCAATTTTACCGGGTCGCCCGGTTCTTTTTTTAACCAGCCCGGTTCTTTTTACACTTCCAGCTGGAGCTCAGCATCGTGTAAAACATAAACCAAACGATGAAATTGGTTATTTCTTCATGTATAATGATCAACTCGATACTCCCTAGCCCCTAACAGACTTTTTTTTCATAACACTTTAACCAGAGTGACGGGAGAGCGGCATTTCAGAAAACGTGCTTATCTCGGCGAGAAAAAGCGATTTCGGCAATAAAATTTAAAACGCGTGTAAAACATAAATCAAACGATGAAATTGGTTATTTCTTCATGTATAATGATCAACTCGATACTCCCTAGCCCCCAACAGCCTTTTTTTTCATAACACTTTAACCAGAGTGACGGGAGAGCGGCATTTCAGAAAACGTGCTTATCTCGGCGAGAAAAAGAGATTTCGGCAATAAAATTTAAAACGCGTGTAAAACATAAACCAAACGATGAAATTGGTTATTTCTTCATGTATAATGATCAACTCGATACTCCCTAGCCCCCAACAGCCTTTTTTTTCATAACACTTTAACCAGAGTGACGGGAGAGCGGCATTTCAGAAAACGTGCTTATCTCGGCGAGAAAAAGCGATTTCGGCAATAAAATTTAAAACGCGTGTTAAACATAAACCAAACGATGAAATTGGTTATTTCTTCATGTATAATGATCAACTCGAGTCGAGCTCCAGGGAGAGAGGCTGATTTTTCGCTTTTTGAGGCCGACCGACGAACCGGCGCGGGGCGGACTCAAAAGCCCGCAGAGCCGTAGGCACTTAGAAAAGTTTCGCCTTTGGCTGTGAGCTCCAGGGGGAGAGGCTGGTTTTGCGTTATTTTAGGCCGGCTGGAGAACCGGCGCGGGTCGGACGCACAATCCCCGCAGAGCCGTGGGCACTTAGAAAATTTTTGCCAAGTTGGCTCTGAGCGCCTGGTACCTAATATGGAAGTATAGAGGCCGACTTTCGGGCAAGATCACGCCGCGTTAGGCTTCCAGGACCCCGGCTAAGCAATTTTACCGGGCCGCCCGGTTCTTTTTTTGAACCAGCCCGGTTCTTTTTACACTTCCAGCTGGAGCTCAGCAGCGGCTTTTTGCGCAAGATCACGCCGGGTTAGGCTTCCAGGACCTCGGCTAAGAAATTCTACCGGGCCGCCCGGTTCTTTTTTTGAACCAGCCCGGTTCTTTTTACACTTCCAGCTGGAGCTCACGAGCGGCTTTTTGGACAAGATCACGCCGTGTTAGGCTTCCAGAGCCCCGGCTAAGCAATTTTACCGGCCCGCCCGGTTCTTTTTTTTAACCAGCCCCGTTCTTTTTACACTTCCAGCTGGAGCTCAGCAGCGGGTTTTTGGACAAGATCACGCCGTGTTAGGCTTCCAGAGCCCCGGCTAAGCAATTTTACAGGGTCGCCCGGTTCTTTTTTTTAACCAGCCCGGTTTTTTTTACACTTCCAGCTGGAGCTCAGCAGCGGCTTTTTGCACAGTATCACGCCGGGTTAGGCTTCCAGAGCCCCGGCTAAGCAATTTTACCGGGCCGCCCGGTTCTTTTTTTTAACCAGCCCGGTTCTTTTTACACTTCCAGCTGGAGCTCAGCAGCGGCTTTTTGGACAAGATCACGCCGTGTTAGGCTTCCAGAGCCCCGGCTAAGCAATTTTACCGGGTCGCCCGGTTCTTTTTTTTAACCAGCCCGGTTCTTTTTACACTTCCAGCTGGAGCTCAGCAGCGGCTTTTTGGACAAGATCACGCCGTGTTAGGCTTCCAGAGCCCCGGCTAAGCAATTTTACCGGGTCGCCCGGTTCTTTTTTTAACCAGCCCGGTTCTTTTTACACTTCCAGCTGGAGCTCAGCATCGTGTAAAACATAAACCAAACGATGAAATTGGTTATTTCTTCATGTATAATGATCAACTCGATACTCCCTAGCCCCCAACAGACTTTTTTTTCATAACACTTTAACCAGAGTGACGGGAGAGCGGCATTTCAGAAAACGTGCTTATCTCGGCGAGAAAAAGCGATTTCGGCAATAAAATTTAAAACGCGTGTAAAACATAAACCAAACGATGAAATTGCTTATTTCTTCATGTATAATGATCAACTCGATACTCCCTAGCCCCCAACAGCCTTTTTTTTCATAACACTTTAACCAGAGTGACGGGAGAGCGGCATTTCAGAAAACGTGCTTATCTCGGCGAGAAAAAGCGATTTCGGCAATAAAATTTAAAACGCGTGTAAAACATAAACCAAACGATGAAATTGGTTATTTCTTCATGTATAATGATCAACTCGATACTCCCTAGCCCCCAACAGCCTTTTTTTTCATAACACTTTAACCAGAGTGACGGGAGAGCGGCATTTCAGAAAACGTGCTTATCTCGGCGAGAAAAAGCGATTTCGGCAATAAAATTTAAAACGCGTGTAAAACATAAACCAAACGATGAAATTGGTTATTTCTTCATGTATAATGATCAACTCGATACTCCCTAGCCCCCAACAGCCTTTTTTTTCATAACACTTTAACCAGAGTGACGGGAGAGCGGCATTTCAGAAAACGTGCTTATCTCGGCGAGAAAAAGCGATTTCGGCAATAAAATTTAAAACGCGTGTAAAACATAAACCAAACGATGAAATTGGTTATTTCTTCATGTATAATGATCAACTCGATACTCCCTAGCCCCCAACAGCCTTTTTTTTCATAACACTTTAACCAGAGTGACGGGAGAGCCGCATTTCAGAAAACGTGCTTATCTCGGCGAGAAAAAGCGATTTCGGCAATAAAATTTAAAACGCGTGTAAAACATAAACCAAACGATGAAATTGGTTATTTCTTCATGTATAATGATCAACTCGATACTCCCTAGCCCCCAACAGCCTTTTTTTTCATAACACTTTAACCAGAGTGACGGGAGAGCGGCATTTCAGAAAACGTGCTTATCTCGGCGAGAAAAAGCGATTTCGGCAATAAAATTTAAAACGCGTGTAAAACATAAACCAAACGATGAAATTGGTTATTTCTTCATGTATAATGATCAACTCGATACTCCCTAGCCCCCAACAGCCTTTTTTTTCATAACACTTTAACCAGAGTGACGGGAGAGCGGCATTTCAGAAAACGTGCTTATCTCGGCGAGAAAAAGCGATTTCGGCAATAAAATTTAAAACGCGTGTAAAACATAAACCAAACGATGAAATTGGTTATTTCTTCATGTATAATGATCAACTCGATACTCCCTAGCCCCCAACAGCCTTTTTTTTCATAACACTTTAACCAGAGTGACGGGAGAGCGGCATTTCAGAAAACGTGCTTATCTCGGCGAGAAAAAGCGATTTCGGCAATAAAATTTAAAACGCGTGTAAAACATAAACCAAACGATGAAATTGGTTATTTCTTCATGTATAATGATCAACTCGATACTCCCTAGCCCCCAACAGCCTTTTTTTTCATAACACTTTAACCAGAGTGACGGGAGAGCGGCATTTCAGAAAACGTGCTTATCTCGGCGAGAAAAAGCGATTTCGGCAATAAAATTTAAAACGCGTGTAAAACATAAACCAAACGATGAAATTGGTTATTTCTTCATGTATAATGATCAACTCGATACTCCCTAGCCCCCAACAGCCTTTTTTTTCATAACACTTTAACCAGAGTGACGGGAGAGCGGCATTTCAGAAAACGTGCTTATCTCGGCGAGAAAAAGCGATTTCGGCAATAAAATTTAAAACGCGTGTAAAACATAAACCAAACGATGAAATTGGTTATTTCTTCATGTATAATGATCAACTCGATACTCCCTAGCCCCCAACAGCCTTTTTTTTCATAACACTTTAACCAGAGTGACGGGAGAGCGGCATTTCAGAAAACGTGCTTATCTCGGCGAGAAAAAGCGATTTCGGCAATAAAATTTAAAACGCGTGTAAAACATAAACCAAACGATGAAATTGGTTATTTCTTCATGTATAATGATCAACTCGATACTCCCTAGCCCCCAACAGCCTTTTTTTTCATAACACTTTAACCAGAGTGACGGGAGAGCGGCATTTCAGAAAACGTGCTTATCTCGGCGAGAAAAAGCGATTTCGGCAATAAAATTTAAAACGCGTGTAAAACATAAACCAAACGATGAAATTGCTTATTTCTTCATGTATAATGATCAACTCGATACTCCCTAGCCCCCAACAGCCTTTTTTTTCATAACACTTTAACCAGAGTGACGGGAGAGCGGCATTTCAGAAAACGTGCTTATCTCGGCGAGAAAAAGCGATTTCGGCAATAAAATTTAAAACGCGTGTAAAACATAAACCAAACGATGAAATTGGTTATTTCTTCATGTATAATGATCAACTCGATACTCCTAGCCCCAACAGCCTTTTTTTTCATAACACTTTAACCAGAGTGACGGGAGAGCGGCATTTCAGAAAACGTGCTTATCTCGGCGAGAAAAAGCGATTTCGGCAATAAAATTTAAAACGCGTGTAAAACATAAACCAAACGATGAAATTGGTTATTTTTTCATGTATAATGATCAACTCGATACTCCCTAGCCCCCAACAGCCTTTTTTTTTCATAACACTTTAACCAGAGTGACGGGAGAGCGGCATTTCAGAAAACGTGCTTATCTCGGCGAGAAAAAGCGATTTCGGCAATAAAATTTAAAACGCGTGTAAAACATAAACCAAACGATGAAATTGGTTATTTCTTCATGTATAATGATCAACTCGATACTCCCTAGCCCCCAACAGCCTTTTTTTTCATAACACTTTAACCAGAGTGACGGGAGAGCGGCATTTCAGAAAACGTGCTTATCTCGGCGAGAAAAAGCGATTTCGGCAATAAAATTTAAAACGCGTGTAAAACATAAACCAAACGATGAAATTGGTTATTTCTTCATGTATAATGATCAACTCGCTACTCCCTAGCCCCCAACAGCCTTTTTTTTCATAACACTTTAACCAGAGTGACGGGAGAGCGGCATTTCAGAAAACGTGCTTATCTCGGCGAGAAAAAGCGATTTCGGCAATAAAATTTAAAACGCGTGGTAAAACATAAACCAACGATGAAATTGGTTATTTCTTCATGTATAATGATAAACTCGATACTCCCTAGCCCCCAACAGCCTTTTTTTTCATAACACTTTAACCAGAGTGACGGGGAGAGCGGCATTTCAGAAAACGTGCTTATCTCGGCGAGAAAAAGCGATTTCGGCAATAAAATTTAAAACGCGTGTAAAACATAAACCAAACGATGAAATTGGTTATTTCTTCATGTATAATGATCAACTCGATACTCCCTAGCCCCCAACAGCCTTTTTTTTCATAACACTTTAACCAGAGTGACGGGAGAGCGGCATTTCAGAAAACGTGCTTATCTCGGCGAGAAAAAGCGATTTCGGCAATAAAATTTAAAACGCGTGTAAAACATATACCAAACGATGAAATTGGTTATTTCTTCATGTATAATGATCAACTCGATACTCCCTAGCCCCCAACAGCCTTTTTTTTCATAACACTTTAACCAGAGTGACGGGAGAGCGGCATTTCAGAAAACGTGCTTATCTCGGCGAGAAAAAGCGATTTCGGCAATAAAATTTAAAACGCGTGTAAAACATAAACCAAACGATGAAATTGGTTATTTCTTCATGTATAATGATCAACTCGATACTCCCTAGCCCCCAACAGCCTTTTTTTTCATAACACTTTAACCAGAGTGACGGGAGAGCGGCATTTCAGAAAACGTGCTTATCTCGGCGAGAAAAAGCGATTTCGGCAATAAAATTTAAAACGCGTGTAAAACATAAACCAAACGATGAAATTGGTTATTTCTTCATGTATAATGATCAACTCGATACTCCCTAGCCCCCAACAGCCTTTTTTTTCATAACACTTTAACCAGAGTGACGGGAGAGCGGCATTTCAGAAAACGTGCTTATCTCGGCGAGAAAAAGCGATTTCGGCAATAAAATTTAAAACGCGTGTAAAACATAAACCAAACGATGAAATTGGTTATTTCTTCATGTATAATGATCAACTCGATACTCCCTAGCCCCCAACAGCCTTTTTTTTCATAACACTTTAACCAGAGTGACGGGAGAGCGGCATTTCAGAAAACGTGCTTATCTCGGCGAGAAAAAGCGATTTCGGCAATAAAATTTAAAACGCGTGTAAAACATAAACCAAACGATGAAATTGGTTATTTCTTCATGTATAATGATCAACTCGATACTCCCTAGCCCCCAACAGCCTTTTTTTTCATAACACTTTAACCAGAGTGACGGGAGAGCGGCATTTCAGAAAACGTGCTTATCTCGGCGAGAAAAAGCGATTTCGGCAATAAAATTTAAAACGCGTGTAAAACATAAACCAAACGATGAAATTGGTTATTTCTTCATGTATAATGATCAACTCGATACTCCCTAGCCCCCAACAGCCTTTTTTTTCATAACACTTTAACCAGAGTGACGGGAGAGCGGCATTTCAGAAAACGTGCTTATCTCGGCGAGAAAAAGCGATTTCGGCAATAAAATTTAAAACGCGTGTAAAACATAAACCAAACGATGAAATTGGTTATTTCTTCATGTATAATGATCAACTCGATACTCCCTAGCCCCCAACAGCCTTTTTTTTCATAACACTTTAACCAGAGTGACGGGAGAGCGGCATTTCAGAAAACGTGCTTATCTCGGCGAGAAAAAGCGATTTCGGCAATAAAATTTAAAACGCGTGTAAAACATAAACCAAACGATGAAATTGGTTATTTCTTCATGTATAATGATCAACTCGATACTCCCTAGCCCCCAACAGCCTTTTTTTTCATAACACTTTAACCAGAGTGACGGGAGAGCGGCATTTCAGAAAACGTGCTTATCTCGGCGAGAAAAAGCGATTTCGGCAATAAAATTTAAAACGCGTGTAAAACATAAACCAAACGATGAAATTGGTTATTTCTTCATGTATAATGATCAACTCGATACTCCCTAGCCCCCAACAGCCTTTTTTTTCATAACACTTTAACCAGAGTGACGGGAGAGCGGCATTTCAGAAAACGTGCTTATCTCGGCGAGAAAAAGCGATTTCGGCAATAAAATTTAAAACGCGTGTAAAACATAAACCAAACGATGAAATTGGTTATTTCTTCATGTATAATGATCAACTCGATACTCCCTAGCCCCCAACAGCCTTTTTTTTCATAACACTTTAACCAGAGTGACGGGAGAGCGGCATTTCAGAAAACGTGCTTATCTCGGCGAGAAAAAGCGATTTCGGCAATAAAATTTAAAACGCGTGTAAAACATAAACCAAACGATGAAATTGGTTATTTCTTCATGTATAATGATCAACTCGATACTCCCTAGCCCCCAACAGCCTTTTTTTTCATAACACTTTAACCAGAGTGACGGGAGAGCGGCATTTCAGAAAACGTGCTTATCTCGGCGAGAAAAAGCGATTTCGGCAATAAAATTTAAAACGCGTGTAAAACATAAACCAAACGATGAAATTGGTTATTTCTTCATGTATAATGATCAACTCGATACTCCCTAGCCCCCAACAGCCTTTTTTTTCATAACACTTTAACCAGAGTGACGGGAGAGCGGCATTTCAGAAAACGTGCTTATCTCGGCGAGAAAAAGCGATTTCGGCAATAAAATTTAAAACGCGTGTAAAACATAAACCAAACGATGAAATTGGTTATTTCTTCATGTATAATGATCAACTCGATACTCCCTAGCCCCCAACAGCCTTTTTTTTCATAACACTTTAACCAGAGTGACGGGAGAGCGGCATTTCAGAAAACGTGCTTATCTCGGCGAGAAAAAGCGATTTCGGCAATAAAATTTAAAACGCGTGTAAAACATAAACCAAACGATGAAATTGGTTATTTCTTCATGTATAATGATCAACTCGATACTCCCTAGCCCCCAACAGCCTTTTTTTTCATAACACTTTAACCAGAGTGACGGGAGAGCGGCATTTCAGAAAACGTGCTTATCTCGGCGAGAAAAAGCGATTTCGGCAATAAAATTTAAAACGCGTGTAAAACATAAACCAAACGATGAAATTGGTTATTTCTTCATGTATAATGATCAACTCGATACTCCCTAGCCCCCAACAGCCTTTTTTTTCATAACACTTTAACCAGAGTGACGGGAGAGCGGCATTTCAGAAAACGTGCTTATCTCGGCGAGAAAAAGCGATTTCGGCAATAAAATTTAAAACGCGTGTAAAACATAAACCAAACGATGAAATTGGTTATTTCTTCATGTATAATGATCAACTCGATACTCCCTAGCCCCCAACAGCCTTTTTTTTCATAACACTTTAACCAGAGTGACGGGAGAGCGGCATTTCAGAAAACGTGCTTATCTCGGCGAGAAAAAGCGATTTCGGCAATAAAATTTAAAACGCGTGTAAAACATAAACCAAACGATGAAATTGGTTATTTCTTCATGTATAATGATCAACTCGATACTCCCTAGCCCCCAACAGCCTTTTTTTTCATAACACTTTAACCAGAGTGACGGGAGAGCGGCATTTCAGAAAACGTGCTTATCTCGGCGAGAAAAAGCGATTTCGGCAATAAAATTTAAAACGCGTGTAAAACATAAACCAAACGATGAAATTGGTTATTTCTTCATGTATAATGATCAACTCGATACTCCCTAGCCCCCAACAGCCTTTTTTTTCATAACACTTTAACCAGAGTGACGGGAGAGCGGCATTTCAGAAAACGTGCTTATCTCGGCGAGAAAAAGCGATTTCGGCAATAAAATTTAAAACGCGTGTAAAACATAAACCAAACGATGAAATTGGTTATTTCTTCATGTATAATGATCAACTCGATACTCCCTAGCCCCCAACAGCCTTTTTTTTCATAACACTTTAACCAGAGTGACGGGAGAGCGGCATTTCAGAAAACGTGCTTATCTCGGCGAGAAAAAGCGATTTCGGCAATAAAATTTAAAACGCGTGTAAAACATAAACCAAACGATGAAATTGGTTATTTCTTCATGTATAATGATCAACTCGATACTCCCTAGCCCCCAACAGCCTTTTTTTTCATAACACTTTAACCAGAGTGACGGGAGAGCGGCATTTCAGAAAACGTGCTTATCTCGGCGAGAAAAAGCGATTTCGGCAATAAAATTTAAAACGCGTGTAAAACATAAACCAAACGATGAAATTGGTTATTTCTTCATGTATAATGATCAACTCGATACTCCCTAGCCCCCAACAGCCTTTTTTTTCATAACACTTTAACCAGAGTGACGGGAGAGCGGCATTTCAGAAAACGTGCTTATCTCGGCGAGAAAAAGCGATTTCGGCAATAAAATTTAAAACGCGTGTAAAACATAAACCAAACGATGAAATTGGTTATTTCTTCATGTATAATGATCAACTCGATACTCCCTAGCCCCCAACAGCCTTTTTTTTCATAACACTTTAACCAGAGTGACGGGAGAGCGGCATTTCAGAAAACGTGCTTATCTCGGCGAGAAAAAGCGATTTCGGCAATAAAATTTAAAACGCGTGTAAAACATAAACCAAACGATGAAATTGGTTATTTCTTCATGTATAATGATCAACTCGATACTCCCTAGCCCCCAACAGCCTTTTTTTTCATAACACTTTAACCAGAGTGACGGGAGAGCGGCATTTCAGAAAACGTGCTTATCTCGGCGAGAAAAAGCGATTTCGGCAATAAAATTTAAAACGCGTGTAAAACATAAACCAAACGATGAAATTGGTTATTTCTTCATGTATAATGATCAACTCGATACTCCTAGCCCCCAACAGCCTTTTTTTTCACAACACTTTAACCAGAGTGACGGGAGAGCGGCATTTCAGAAAACGTGCTTATCTCGGCGAGAAAAAGCGATTTCGGCAATAAAATTTAAAACGCGTGTAAAACATAAACCAAACGATGAAATTGGTTATTTCTTCATGTATAATGATCAACTCGATACTCCCTAGCCCCCAACAGCCTTTTTTTTCATAACACTTTAACCAGAGTGACGGGAGAGCGGCATTTCAGAAAACGTGCTTATCTCGGCGAGAAAAAGCGATTTCGGCAATAAAATTTAAAACGCGTGTAAAACATAAACCAAACGATGAAATTGGTTATTTCTTCATGTATAATGATCAACTCGATACTCCCTAGCCCCCAACAGCCTTTTTTTTCATAACACTTTAACCAGAGTGACGGGAGAGCGGCATTTCAGAAAACGTGCTTATCTCGGCGAGAAAAAGCGATTTCGGCAATAAAATTTAAAACGCGTGTAAAACATAAACCAAACGATGAAATTGGTTATTTCTTCATGTATAATGATCAACTCGATACTCCCTAGCCCCCAACAGCCTTTTTTTTCATAACACTTTAACCAGAGTGACGGGAGAGCGGCATTTCAGAAAACGTGCTTATCTCGGCGAGAAAAAGCGATTTCGGCAATAAAATTTAAAACGCGTGTAAAACATAAACCAAACGATGAAATTGGTTATTTCTTCATGTATAATGATCAACTCGATACTCCCTAGCCCCCAACAGCCTTTTTTTTCATAACACTTTAACCAGAGTGACGGGAGAGCGGCATTTCAGAAAACGTGCTTATCTCGGCGAGAAAAAGCGATTTCGGCAATAAAATTTAAAACGCGTGTAAAACATAAACCAAACGATGAAATTGGTTATTTCTTCATGTATAATGATCAACTCGATACTCCCTAGCCCCCAACAGCCTTTTTTTTCATAACACTTTAACCAGAGTGACGGGAGAGCGGCATTTCAGAAAACGTGCTTATCTCGGCGAGAAAAAGCGATTTCGGCAATAAAATTTAAAACGCGTGTAAAACATAAACCAAACGATGAAATTGGTTATTTCTTCATGTATAATGATCAACTCGATACTCCCTAGCCCCCAACAGCCTTTTTTTTCATAACACTTTAACCAGAGTGACGGGAGAGCGGCATTTCAGAAAACGTGCTTATCTCGGCGAGAAAAAGCGATTTCGGCAATAAAATTTAAAACGCGTGTAAAACATAAACCAAACGATGAAATTGGTTATTTCTTCATGTATAATGATCAACTCGATACTCCCTAGCCCCCAACAGCCTTTTTTTTCATAACACTTTAACCAGAGTGACGGGAGAGCGGCATTTCAGAAAACGTGCTTATCTCGGCGAGAAAAAGCGATTTCGGCAATAAAATTTAAAACGCGTGTAAAACATAAACCAAACGATGAAATTGGTTATTTCTTCATGTATAATGATCAACTCGATACTCCCTAGCCCCCAACAGCCTTTTTTTTCATAACACTTTAACCAGAGTGACGGGAGAGCGGCATTTCAGAAAACGTGCTTATCTCGGCGAGAAAAAGCGATTTCGGCAATAAAATTTAAAACGCGTGTAAAACATAAACCAAACGATGAAATTGGTTATTTCTTCATGTATAATGATCAACTCGATACTCCCTAGCCCCCAACAGCCTTTTTTTTCATAACACTTTAACCAGAGTGACGGGAGAGCGGCATTTCAGAAAACGTGCTTATCTCGGCGAGAAAAAGCGATTTCGGCAATAAAATTTAAAACGCGTGTAAAACATAAACCAAACGATGAAATTGGTTATTTCTTCATGTATAATGATCAACTCGATACTCCCTAGCCCCCAACAGCCTTTTTTTTCATAACACTTTAACCAGAGTGACGGGAGAGCGGCATTTCAGAAAACGTGCTTATCTCGGCGAGAAAAAGCGATTTCGGCAATAAAATTTAAAACGCGTGTAAAACATAAACCAAACGATGAAATTGGTTATTTCTTCATGTATAATGATCAACTCGATACTCCCTAGCCCCCAACAGCCTTTTTTTTCATAACACTTTAACCAGAGTGACGGGAGAGCGGCATTTCAGAAAACGTGCTTATCTCGGCGAGAAAAAGCGATTTCGGCAATAAAATTTAAAACGCGTGTAAAACATAAACCAAACGATGAAATTGGTTATTTCTTCATGTATAATGATCAACTCGATACTCCCTAGCCCCCAACAGCCTTTTTTTTCATAACACTTTAACCAGAGTGACGGGAGAGCGGCATTTCAGAAAACGTGCTTATCTCGGCGAGAAAAAGCGATTTCGGCAATAAAATTTAAAACGCGTGTAAAACATAAACCAAACGATGAAATTGGTTATTTCTTCATGTATAATGATCAACTCGATACTCCCTAGCCCCCAACAGCCTTTTTTTTCATAACACTTTAACCAGAGTGACGGGAGAGCGGCATTTCAGAAAACGTGCTTATCTCGGCGAGAAAAAGCGATTTCGGCAATAAAATTTAAAACGCGTGTAAAACATAAACCAAACGATGAAATTGGTTATTTCTTCATGTATAATGATCAACTCGATACTCCCTAGCCCCCAACAGCCTTTTTTTTCATAACACTTTAACCAGAGTGACGGGAGAGCGGCATTTCAGAAAACGTGCTTATCTCGGCGAGAAAAAGCGATTTCGGCAATAAAATTTAAAACGCGTGTAAAACATAAACCAAACGATGAAATTGGTTATTTCTTCATGTATAATGATCAACTCGATACTCCCTAGCCCCCAACAGCCTTTTTTTTCATAACACTTTAACCAGAGTGACGGGAGAGCGGCATTTCAGAAAACGTGCTTATCTCGGCGAGAAAAAGCGATTTCGGCAATAAAATTTAAAACGCGTGTAAAACATAAACCAAACGATGAAATTGGTTATTTCTTCATGTATAATGATCAACTCGATACTCCCTAGCCCCCAACAGCCTTTTTTTTCATAACACTTTAACCAGAGTGACGGGAGAGCGGCATTTCAGAAAACGTGCTTATCTCGGCGAGAAAAAGCGATTTCGGCAATAAAATTTAAAACGCGTGTAAAACATAAACCAAACGATGAAATTGGTTATTTCTTCATGTATAATGATCAACTCGATACTCCCTAGCCCCCAACAGCCTTTTTTTTCATAACACTTTAACCAGAGTGACGGGAGAGCGGCATTTCAGAAAACGTGCTTATCTCGGCGAGAAAAAGCGATTTCGGCAATAAAATTTAAAACGCGTGTAAAACATAAACCAAACGATGAAATTGGTTATTTCTTCATGTATAATGATCAACTCGATACTCCCTAGCCCCCAACAGCCTTTTTTTTCATAACACTTTAACCAGAGTGACGGGAGAGCGGCATTTCAGAAAACGTGCTTATCTCGGCGAGAAAAAGCGATTTCGGCAATAAAATTTAAAACGCGTGTAAAACATAAACCAAACGATGAAATTGGTTATTTCTTCATGTATAATGATCAACTCGATACTCCCTAGCCCCCAACAGCCTTTTTTTTCATAACACTTTAACCAGAGTGACGGGAGAGCGGCATTTCAGAAAACGTGCTTATCTCGGCGAGAAAAAGCGATTTCGGCAATAAAATTTAAAACGCGTGTAAAACATAAACCAAACGATGAAATTGGTTATTTCTTCATGTATAATGATCAACTCGATACTCCCTAGCCCCCAACAGCCTTTTTTTTCATAACACTTTAACCAGAGTGACGGGAGAGCGGCATTTCAGAAAACGTGCTTATCTCGGCGAGAAAAAGCGATTTCGGCAATAAAATTTAAAACGCGTGTAAAACATAAACCAAACGATGAAATTGGTTATTTCTTCATGTATAATGATCAACTCGATACTCCCTAGCCCCCAACAGCCTTTTTTTTCATAACACTTTAACCAGAGTGACGGGAGAGCGGCATTTCAGAAAACGTGCTTATCTCGGCGAGAAAAAGCGATTTCGGCAATAAAATTTAAAACGCGTGTAAAACATAAACCAAACGATGAAATTGGTTATTTCTTCATGTATAATGATCAACTCGATACTCCCTAGCCCCCAACAGCCTTTTTTTTCATAACACTTTAACCAGAGTGACGGGAGAGCGGCATTTCAGAAAACGTGCTTATCTCGGCGAGAAAAAGCGATTTCGGCAATAAAATTTAAAACGCGTGTAAAACATAAACCAAACGATGAAATTGGTTATTTCTTCATGTATAATGATCAACTCGATACTCCCTAGCCCCCAACAGCCTTTTTTTTCATAACACTTTAACCAGAGTGACGGGAGAGCGGCATTTCAGAAAACGTGCTTATCTCGGCGAGAAAAAGCGATTTCGGCAATAAAATTTAAAACGCGTGTAAAACATAAACCAAACGATGAAATTGGTTATTTCTTCATGTATAATGATCAACTCGATACTCCCTAGCCCCCAACAGCCTTTTTTTTCATAACACTTTAACCAGAGTGACGGGAGAGCGGCATTTCAGAAAACGTGCTTATCTCGGCGAGAAAAAGCGATTTCGGCAATAAAATTTAAAACGCGTGTAAAACATAAACCAAACGATGAAATTGGTTATTTCTTCATGTATAATGATCAACTCGATACTCCCTAGCCCCCAACAGCCTTTTTTTTCATAACACTTTAACCAGAGTGACGGGAGAGCGGCATTTCAGAAAACGTGCTTATCTCGGCGAGAAAAAGCGATTTCGGCAATAAAATTTAAAACGCGTGTAAAACATAAACCAAACGATGAAATTGGTTATTTCTTCATGTATAATGATCAACTCGATACTCCCTAGCCCCCAACAGCCTTTTTTTTCATAACACTTTAACCAGAGTGACGGGAGAGCGGCATTTCAGAAAACGTGCTTATCTCGGCGAGAAAAAGCGATTTCGGCAATAAAATTTAAAACGCGTGTAAAACATAAACCAAACGATGAAATTGGTTATTTCTTCATGTATAATGATCAACTCGATACTCCCTAGCCCCCAACAGCCTTTTTTTTCATAACACTTTAACCAGAGTGACGGGAGAGCGGCATTTCAGAAAACGTGCTTATCTCGGCGAGAAAAAGCGATTTCGGCAATAAAATTTAAAACGCGTGTAAAACATAAACCAAACGATGAAATTGGTTATTTCTTCATGTATAATGATCAACTCGATACTCCCTAGCCCCCAACAGCCTTTTTTTTCATAACACTTTAACCAGAGTGACGGGAGAGCGGCATTTCAGAAAACGTGCTTATCTCGGCGAGAAAAAGCGATTTCGGCAATAAAATTTAAAACGCGTGTAAAACATAAACCAAACGATGAAATTGGTTATTTCTTCATGTATAATGATCAACTCGATACTCCCTAGCCCCCAACAGCCTTTTCTTTCACAACACTTTAACCAGAGTGACGGGAGAGCGGCATTTCAGAAAACGTGCTTATCTCGGCGAGAAAAAGCGATTTCGGCAATAAAATTTAAAACGCGTGTAAAACATAAACCAAACGATGAAATTGGTTATTTCTTCATGTATAATGATCAACTCGATACTCCCTAGCCCCCAACAGCCTTTTTTTTCATAACACTTTAACCAGAGTGACGGGAGAGCGGCATTTCAGAAAACGTGCTTATCTCGGCGAGAAAAAGCGATTTCGGCAATAAAATTTAAAACGCGTGTAAAACATAAACCAAACGATGAAATTGGTTATTTCTTCATGTATAATGATCAACTCGATACTCCCTAGCCCCCAACAGCCTTTTTTTTCATAACACTTTAACCAGAGTGACGGGAGAGCGGCATTTCAGAAAACGTGCTTATCTCGGCGAGAAAAAGCGATTTCGGCAATAAAATTTAAAACGCGTGTAAAACATAAACCAAACGATGAAATTGGTTATTTCTTCATGTATAATGATCAACTCGATACTCCCTAGCCCCCAACAGCCTTTTTTTTCATAACACTTTAACCAGAGTGACGGGAGAGCGGCATTTCAGAAAACGTGCTTATCTCGGCGAGAAAAAGCGATTTCGGCAATAAAATTTAAAACGCGTGTAAAACATAAACCAAACGATGAAATTGGTTATTTCTTCATGTATAATGATCAACTCGATACTCCCTAGCCCCCAACAGCCTTTTTTTTCATAACACTTTAACCAGAGTGACGGGAGAGCGGCATTTCAGAAAACGTGCTTATCTCGGCGAGAAAAAGCGATTTCGGCAATAAAATTTAAAACGCGTGTAAAACATAAACCAAACGATGAAATTGGTTATTTCTTCATGTATAATGATCAACTCGATACTCCCTAGCCCCCAACAGCCTTTTTTTTCATAACACTTTAACCAGAGTGACGGGAGAGCGGCATTTCAGAAAACGTGCTTATCTCGGCGAGAAAAAGCGATTTCGGCAATAAAATTTAAAACGCGTGTAAAACATAAACCAAACGATGAAATTGGTTATTTCTTCATGTATAATGATCAACTCGATACTCCCTAGCCCCCAACAGCCTTTTTTTTCATAACACTTTAACCAGAGTGACGGGAGAGCGGCATTTCAGAAAACGTGCTTATCTCGGCGAGAAAAAGCGATTTCGGCAATAAAATTTAAAACGCGTGTAAAACATAAACCAAACGATGAAATTGGTTATTTCTTCATGTATAATGATCAACTCGATACTCCCTAGCCCCCAACAGCCTTTTTTTTCATAACACTTTAACCAGAGTGACGGGAGAGCGGCATTTCAGAAAACGTGCTTATCTCGGCGAGAAAAAGCGATTTCGGCAATAAAATTTAAAACGCGTGTAAAACATAAACCAAACGATGAAATTGGTTATTTCTTCATGTATAATGATCAACTCGATACTCCCTAGCCCCCAACAGCCTTTTTTTTCATAACACTTTAACCAGAGTGACGGGAGAGCGGCATTTCAGAAAACGTGCTTATCTCGGCGAGAAAAAGCGATTTCGGCAATAAAATTTAAAACGCGTGTAAAACATAAACCAAACGATGAAATTGGTTATTTCTTCATGTATAATGATCAACTCGATACTCCCTAGCCCCCAACAGCCTTTTTTTTCATAACACTTTAACCAGAGTGACGGGAGAGCGGCATTTCAGAAAACGTGCTTATCTCGGCGAGAAAAAGCGATTTCGGCAATAAAATTTAAAACGCGTGTAAAACATAAACCAAACGATGAAATTGGTTATTTCTTCATGTATAATGATCAACTCGATACTCCCTAGCCCCCAACAGCCTTTTTTTTCATAACACTTTAACCAGAGTGACGGGAGAGCGGCATTTCAGAAAACGTGCTTATCTCGGCGAGAAAAAGCGATTTCGGCAATAAAATTTAAAACGCGTGTAAAACATAAACCAAACGATGAAATTGGTTATTTCTTCATGTATAATGATCAACTCGATACTCCCTAGCCCCCAACAGCCTTTTTTTTCATAACACTTTAACCAGAGTGACGGGAGAGCGGCATTTCAGAAAACGTGCTTATCTCGGCGAGAAAAAGCGATTTCGGCAATAAAATTTAAAACGCGTGTAAAACATAAACCAAACGATGAAATTGGTTATTTCTTCATGTATAATGATCAACTCGATACTCCCTAGCCCCCAACAGCCTTTTTTTTCATAACACTTTAACCAGAGTGACGGGAGAGCGGCATTTCAGAAAACGTGCTTATCTCGGCGAGAAAAAGCGATTTCGGCAATAAAATTTAAAACGCGTGTAAAACATAAACCAAACGATGAAATTGGTTATTTCTTCATGTATAATGATCAACTCGATACTCCCTAGCCCCCAACAGCCTTTTTTTTCATAACACTTTAACCAGAGTGACGGGAGAGCGGCATTTCAGAAAACGTGCTTATCTCGGCGAGAAAAAGCGATTTCGGCAATAAAATTTAAAACGCGTGTAAAACATAAACCAAACGATGAAATTGGTTATTTCTTCATGTATAATGATCAACTCGATACTCCCTAGCCCCCAACAGCCTTTTTTTTCATAACACTTTAACCAGAGTGACGGGGAGAGCGGCATTTCAGAAAACGTGCTTATCTCGGCGAGAAAAAGCGATTTCGGCAATAAAATTTAAAACGCGTGTAAAACATAAACCAAACGATGAAATTGGTTATTTCTTCATGTATATTGATCAACTCGATACTCCCTAGCCCCCAACAGCCTTTTCTTTCATAACACTTTAACCAGAGTGACGGGAGAGCGGCATTTCAGAAAACGTGCTTATCTCGGCGAGAAAAAGCGATTTCAGCAATAAAATTTAAAACGCGTGTAAAACATAAACCAAACGATGAAATTGGTTATTTCTTCATGTATAATGATCAACTCGATACTCCCTAGCCCCCAACAGCCTTTTTTTTCACAACACTTTAACCAGAGTGACGGGAGAGCGGCATTTCAGAAAACGTGCTTATCTCGGCGAGAAAAAGCGATTTCGGCAATAAAATTTAAAACGCGTGTAAAACATAAACCAAACGATGAAATTGGTTATTTCTTCATGTATAATGATCAACTCGATACTCCCTAGCCCCCAACAGCCTTTTTTTTCACAACACTTTAACCAGAGTGACGGGAGAGCGGCATTTCAGAAAACGTGCTTATCTCGGCGAGAAAAAGCGATTTCGGCAATAAAATTTAAAACGCGTGTAAAACATAAACCAAACGATGAAATTGGTTATTTCTTCATGTATAATGATCAACTCGATACTCCCTAGCCCCCAACAGCCTTTTTTTTCATAACACTTTAACCAGAGTGACGGGAGAGCGGCATTTCAGAAAACGTGCTTATCTCGGCGAGAAAAAGCGATTTCGGCAATAAAATTTAAAACGCGTGTAAAACATAAACCAAACGATGAAATTGGTTATTTCTTCATGTATAATGATCAACTCGATACTCCCTAGCCCCCAACAGCCTTTTTTTTCATAACACTTTAACCAGAGTGACGGGAGAGCGGCATTTCAGAAAACGTGCTTATCTCGGCGAGAAAAAGCGATTTCGGCAATAAAATTTAAAACGCGTGTAAAACATAAACCAAACGATGAAATTGGTTATTTCTTCATGTATAATGATCAACTCGATACTCCCTAGCCCCCAACAGCCTTTTTTTTCATAACACTTTAACCAGAGTGACGGGAGAGCGGCATTTCAGAAAACGTGCTTATCTCGGCGAGAAAAAGCGATTTCGGCAATAAAATTTAAAACGCGTGTAAAACATAAACCAAACGATGAAATTGGTTATTTCTTCATGTATAATGATCAACTCGATACTCCCTAGCCCCCAACAGCCTTTTTTTTCATAACACTTTAACCAGAGTGACGGGAGAGCGGCATTTCAGAAAACGTGCTTATCTCGGCGAGAAAAAGCGATTTCGGCAATAAAATTTAAAACGCGTGTAAAACATAAACCAAACGATGAAATTGGTTATTTCTTCATGTATAATGATCAACTCGATACTCCCTAGCCCCCAACAGCCTTTTTTTTCATAACACTTTAACCAGAGTGACGGGAGAGCGGCATTTCAGAAAACGTGCTTATCTCGGCGAGAAAAAGCGATTTCGGCAATAAAATTTAAAACGCGTGTAAAACATAAACCAAACGATGAAATTGGTTATTTCTTCATGTATAATGATCAACTCGATACTCCCTAGCCCCCAACAGCCTTTTTTTTCATAACACTTTAACCAGAGTGACGGGAGAGCGGCATTTCAGAAAACGTGCTTATCTCGGCGAGAAAAAGCGATTTCGGCAATAAAATTTAAAACGCGTGTAAAACATAAACCAAACGATGAAATTGGTTATTTCTTCATGTATAATGATCAACTCGATACTCCCTAGCCCCCAACAGCCTTTTTTTTCATAACACTTTAACCAGAGTGACGGGAGAGCGGCATTTCAGAAAACGTGCTTATCTCGGCGAGAAAAAGCGATTTCGGCAATAAAATTTAAAACGCGTGTAAAACATAAACCAAACGATGAAATTGGTTATTTCTTCATGTATAATGATCAACTCGATACTCCCTAGCCCCCAACAGCCTTTTTTTTCATAACACTTTAACCAGAGTGACGGGAGAGCGGCATTTCAGAAAACGTGCTTATCTCGGCGAGAAAAAGCGATTTCGGCAATAAAATTTAAAACGCGTGTAAAACATAAACCAAACGATGAAATTGGTTATTTCTTCATGTATAATGATCAACTCGATACTCCCTAGCCCCCAACAGCCTTTTTTTTCATAACACTTTAACCAGAGTGACGGGAGAGCGGCATTTCAGAAAACGTGCTTATCTCGGCGAGAAAAAGCGATTTCGGCAATAAAATTTAAAACGCGTGTAAAACATAAACCAAACGATGAAATTGG
Source organism: Syngnathus leptorhynchus (assembly GCF_054491065.1). Lineage (NCBI taxonomy): Eukaryota > Metazoa > Chordata > Actinopteri > Syngnathiformes > Syngnathidae > Syngnathus > Syngnathus leptorhynchus. Next base: position 54,685 of record NW_028232089.1, on the reverse strand, counting down.
TTATTTCTTCATGTATAATGATCAACTCGATACTCCCTAGCCCCCAACAGCCTTTTTTTTCATAACACTTTAACCAGAGTGACGGGAGAGCGGCATTTCAGAAAACGTGCTTATCTCGGCGAGAAAAAGCGATTTCGGCAATAAAATTTAAAACGCGTGTAAAACATAAACCAAACGATGAAATTGGTTATTTCTTCATGTATAATGATCAACTCGATACTCCCTAGCCCCCAACAGCCTTTTTTTTCATAACACTTTAACCAGAGTGACGGGAGAGCGGCATTTCAGAAAACGTGCTTATCTCGGCGAGAAAAAGCGATTTCGGCAATAAAATTTAAAACGCGTGTAAAACATAAACCAAACGATGAAATTGGTTATTTCTTCATGTATAATGATCAACTCGAGTCGAGCTCCAGGGAGAGAGGCTGATTTTTCGCTTTTTGAGGCCGACCGACGAACCGGCGCGGGGCGGACTCAAAAGCCCGCAGAGCCGTAGGCACTTAGAAAAGTTTCGCCTTTGGCTGTGAGCTCCAGGGGGAGAGGCTGGTTTTGCGTTATTTTAGGCCGGCTGGAGAACCGGCGCGGGTCGGACGCACAATCCCCGCAGAGCCGTGGGCACTTAGAAAATTTTTGCCAAGTTGGCTCTGAGCGCCTGGTACCTAATATGGAAGTATAGAGGCCGACTTTCGGGCAAGATCACGCCGCGTTAGGCTTCCAGGACCCCGGCTAAGCAATTTTACCGGGCCGCCCGGTTCTTTTTTTGAACCAGCCCGGTTCTTTTTACACTTCCAGCTGGAGCTCAGCAGCGGCTTTTTGCGCAAGATCACGCCGGGTTAGGCTTCCAGGACCTCGGCTAAGCAATTCTACCGGGCCGCCCGGTTCTTTTTTTGAACCAGCCCGGTTCTTTTTATACTTCCAGCTGGAGCTCACGAGCGGCTTTTTGGACAAGATCACGCCTTGTTAGGCTTCCAGAGCCCCGGCTAAGCAATTTTACCGGCCCGCCCGGTTCTTTTTTTTAACCAGCCCGGTTCTTTTTACACTTCCAGCTGGAGCTCAGCAGCGGGTTTTTGGACAAGATCACGCCGTGTTAGGCTTCCAGAGCCCCGGCTAAGCAATTTTACAGGGTCGCCCGGTTCTTTTTTTTAACCAGCCCGGTTTTTTTTACACTTCCAGCTGGAGCTCAGCAGCGGCTTTTTGCACAGTATCACGCCGGGTTAGGCTTCCAGAGCCCCGGCTAAGCAATTTTACCGGGCCGCCCGGTTCTTTTTTTTAACCAGCCCGGTTCTTTTTACACTTCCAGCTGGAGCTCAGCAGCGGCTTTTTGGACAAGATCACGCCGTGTTAGGCTTCCAGAGCCCCGGCTAAGCAATTTTACCGGGTCGCCCGGTTCTTTTTTTTAACCAGCCCGGTTCTTTTTACACTTCCAGCTGGAGCTCAGCAGCGGCTTTTTGGACAAGATCACGCCGTGTTAGGCTTCCAGAGCCCCGGCTAAGCAATTTTACCGGGTCGCCCGGTTCTTTTTTTAACCAGCCCGGTTCTTTTTACACTTCCAGCTGGAGCTCAGCATCGTGTAAAACATAAACCAAACGATGAAATTGGTTATTTCTTCATGTATAATGATCAACTCGATACTCCCTAGCCCCCAACAGCCTTTTTTTTTCATAACACTTTAACCAGAGTGACGGGAGAGCGGCATTTCAGAAAACGTGCTTATCTCGGCGAGAAAAAGCGATTTCGGCAATAAAATTTAAAACGCGTGTAAAACATAAACCAAACGATGAAATTGGTTATTTCTTCATGTATAATGATCAACTCGATACTCCCTAGCCCCCAACAGCCTTTTTTTTCATAACACTTTAACCAGAGTGACGGGAGAGCGGCATTTCAGAAAACGTGCTTATCTCGGCGAGAAAAAGCGATTTCGGCAATAAAATTTAAAACGCGTGTAAAACATAAACCAAACGATGAAATTGGTTATTTCTTCATGTATAATGATCAACTCGATACTCCCTAGCCCCCAACAGCCTTTTTTTTCATAACACTTTAACCAGACTGACGGGAGAGCGGCATTTCAGAAAACGTGCTTATCTCGGCGAGAAAAAGCGATTTCGGCAATAAAATTTAAAACGCGTGTAAAACATAAACCAAACGATGAAATTGGTTATTTCTTCATGTATAATGATCAACTCGATACTCCCTAGCCCCCAACAGCCTTTTTTTTCATAACACTTTAACCAGAGTGACGGGAGAGCGGCATTTCAGAAAACGTGCTTATCTCGGCGAGAAAAAGCGATTTCGGCAATAAAATTTAAAACGCGTGTAAAACATAAACCAAACGATGAAATTGGTTATTCCTTCATGTATAATGATCAACTCGATACTCCCTAGCCCCCAACAGCCTTTTTTTTCATAACACTTTAACCCAGAGTGACGGGAGAGCGGCATTTCAGAAAACGTGCTTATCTCGGCGAGAAAAAGCGATTTCGGCAATAAAATTTAAAACGCGTGTAAAACATAAACCAAACGATGAAATTGGTTATTTCTTCATGTATAATGATCAACTCGATACTCCCTAGCCCCCAACAGCCTTTTTTTTCATAACACTTTAACCAGAGTGACGGGAGAGCGGCATTTCAGAAAACGTGCTTATCTCGGCGAGAAAAAGCGATTTCGGCAATAAAATTTAAAACGCGTGTAAAACATAAACCAAACGATGAAATTGGTTATTTCTTCATGTATAATGATCAACTCGATACTCCCTAGCCCCCAACAGCCTTTTTTTTCATAACACTTTAACCAGAGTGACGGGAGAGCGGCATTTCAGAAAACGTGCTTATCTCGGCGAGAAAAAGCGATTTCGGCAATAAAATTTAAAACGCGTGTAAAACATAAACCAAACGATGAAATTGGTTATTTCTTCATGTATAATGATCAACTCGATACTCCCTAGCCCCCAACAGCCTTTTTTTTCATAACACTTTAACCAGAGTGACGGGAGAGCGGCATTTCAGAAAACGTGCTTATCTCGGCGAGAAAAAGCGATTTCGGCAATAAAATTTAAAACGCGTGTAAAACATAAACCAAACGATGAAATTGGTTATTTCTTCATGTATAATGATCAACTCGATACTCCCTAGCCCCCAACAGCCTTTTTTTTCATAACACTTTAACCAGACTGACGGGAGAGCGGCATTTCAGAAAACGTGCTTATCTCGGCGAGAAAAAGCGATTTCGGCAATAAAATTTAAAACGCGTGTAAAACATAAACCAAACGATGAAATTGGTTATTTCTTCATGTATAATGATCAACTCGATACTCCCTAGCCCCCAACAGCCTTTTTTTTCATAACACTTTAACCAGAGTGACGGGAGAGCGGCATTTCAGAAAACGTGCTTATCTCGGCGAGAAAAAGCGATTTCGGCAATAAAATTTAAAACGCGTGTAAAACATAAACCAAACGATGAAATTGGTTATTCCTTCATGTATAATGATCAACTCGATACTCCCTAGCCCCCAACAGCCTTTTTTTTCATAACACTTTAACCAGAGTGACGGGAGAGCGGCATTTCAGAAAACGTGCTTATCTCGGCGAGAAAAAGCGATTTCGGCAATAAAATTTAAAACGCGTGTAAAACATAAACCAAACGATGAAATTGGTTATTTCTTCATGTATAATGATCAACTCGATACTCCCTAGCCCCCAACAGCCTTTTTTTTCATAACACTTTAACCAGAGTGACGGGAGAGCGGCATTTCAGAAAACGTGCTTATCTCGGCGAGAAAAAGCGATTTCGGCAATAAAATTTAAAACGCGTGTAAAACATAAACCAAACGATGAAATTGGTTATTTCTTCATGTATAATGATCAACTCGATACTCCTAGCCCCCAACAGCCTTTTTTTTCATAACACTTTAACCAGAGTGACGGGAGAGCGGCATTTCAGAAAACGTGCTTATCTCGGCGAGAAAAAGCGATTTCGGCAATAAAATTTAAAACGCGTGTAAAACATAAACCAAACGATGAAATTGGTTATTTCTTCATGTATAATGATCAACTCGATACTCCCTAGCCCCCAACAGCCTTTTTTTTCATAACACTTTAACCAGAGTGACGGGAGAGCGGCATTTCAGAAAACGTGCTTATCTCGGCGAGAAAAAGCGATTTCGGCAATAAAATTTAAAACGCGTGTAAAACATAAACCAAACGATGAAATTGGTTATTTCTTCATGTATAATGATCAACTCGATACTCCCTAGCCCCCAACAGCCTTTTTTTTCATAACACTTTAACCAGAGTGACGGGAGAGCGGCATTTCAGAAAACGTGCTTATCTCGGCGAGAAAAAGCGATTTCGGCAATAAAATTTAAAACGCGTGTAAAACATAAACCAAACGATGAAATTGGTTATTTCTTCATGTATAATGATCAACTCGATACTCCCTAGCCCCCAACAGCCTTTTTTTTCATAACACTTTAACCAGAGTGACGGGAGAGCGGCATTTCAGAAAACGTGCTTATCTCGGCGAGAAAAAGCGATTTCGGCAATAAAATTTAAAACGCGTGTAAAACATAACCAAACGATGAAATTGGTTATTTCTTCATGTATAATGATCAACTCGATACTCCCTAGCCCCCAACAGCCTTTTTTTTCATAACACTTTAACCAGAGTGACGGGAGAGCGGCATTTCAGAAAACGTGCTTATCTCGGCGAGAAAAAGCGATTTCGGCAATAAAATTTAAAACGCGTGTAAAACATAAACCAAACGATGAAATTGGTTATTTCTTCATGTATAATGATCAACTCGAGTCGAGCTCCAGGGAGAGAGGCTGATTTTTTCGCTTTTTGAGGCCGACCGACGAACCGGCGCGGGGCGGACTCAAAAGCCCGCAGAGCCGTAGGCACTTAGAAAAGGTTTCGCACTTTAGGCTGTGAGCTCCAGGGGGAGAGGCTGGTTTTGCGTTATTTTAGGCCGGCTGGAGAACCGGCGCGGGTCGGACGCACAATCCCCGCAGAGCCGTGGGCACTTAGAAAATTTTTGCCAAGTTGGCTCTGAGCGCCTGGTACCTAATATGGAAGTATAGAGGCCGACTTTCGGCAAGATCACGCCGCGTTAGGCTTCCAGGACCCCGGCTAAGCTATTTTACCGGGCCGCCCGGTTCTTTTTTTGAACCAGCCCGGTTCTTTTTACACTTCCAGCTGGAGCTCAGCAGCGGCTTTTTGCGCAAGATCACGCCGGGTTAGGCTTCCAGGACCTCGGCTAAGCAATTCTACCGGGCCGCCCGGTTCTTTTTTTGAACCAGCCCGGTTCTTTTTATACTTCCAGCTGGAGCTCACGAGCGGCTTTTTGGACAAGATCACGCCTTGTTAGGCTTCCAGAGCCCCGGCTAAGCAATTTTACCGGCCCGCCCGGTTCTTTTTTTTAACCAGCCCGGTTCTTTTTACACTTCCAGCTGGAGCTCAGCAGCGGGTTTTTGGACAAGATCACGCCGTGTTAGGCTTCCAGAGCCCCGGCTAAGCAATTTTAACAGGTCGCCCGGTTCTTTTTTTAACCAGCCCGGTTTTTTTTACACTTCCAGCTGGAGCTCAGCAGCGGCTTTTTGCACAGTATCACGCCGGTTTAGGCTTCCAGAGCCCCGGCTAAGCAATTTTTACCGGGCCGCCCGGTTCTTTTTTTTAACCAGCCCGGTTCTTTTTTACACTTCCAGCTGGAGCTCAGCAGCGGCTTTTTGGACAAGATCACGCCGGGTTAGGCTTCCAGAGCCCCGGCTAAGCAATTTTACCGGGTCGCCCGGTTCTTTTTTTTAACCAGCCCGGTTCTTTTTACACTTCCAGCTGGAGCTCAGCAGCGGCTTTTTGGACAAGATCACGCCGTGTTAGGCTTCCAGAGCCCCGGCTAAGCAATTTTACCGGGTCGCCCGGTTCTTTTTTTAACCAGCCCGGTTCTTTTTACACTTCCAGCTGGAGCTCAGCGTGTAAAACATAAACCAAACGATGAAATTGGTTATTTCTTCATGTATAATGATCAACTCGATACTCCCTAGCCCCCAACAGCCTTTTTTTTCATAACACTTTAACCAGAGTGACGGGAGAGCGGCATTTCAGAAAACGTGCTTATCTCGGCGAGAAAAAGCGATTTCGGCAATAAAATTTAAAACGCGTGTAAAACATAAACCAAACGATGAAATTGGTTATTTCTTCATGTATAATGATCAACTCGATACTCCCTAGCCCCCAACAGCCTTTTTTTTCATAACACTTTAACCAGAGTGACGGGAGAGCGGCATTTCAGAAAACGTGCTTATCTCGGCGAGAAAAAGCGATTTCGGCAATAAAATTTAAAACGCGTGTAAAACATAAACCAAACGATGAAATTGGTTATTTCTTCATGTATAATGATCAACTCGATACTCCCTAGCCCCCAACAGCCTTTTTTTTCATAACACTTTAACCAGAGTGACGGGAGAGCGGCATTTCAGAAAACGTGCTTATCTCGGCGAGAAAAAGCGATTTCGGCAATAAAATTTAAAACGCGTGTAAAACATAAACCAAACGATGAAATTGGTTATTTCTTCATGTATAATGATCAACTCGATACTCCCTAGCCCCCAACAGCCTTTTTTTTCATAACACTTTAACCAGAGTGACGGGAGAGCGGCATTTCAGAAAACGTGCTTATCTCGGCGAGAAAAAGCGATTTCGGCAATAAAATTTAAAACGCGTGTAAAACATAAACCAAACGATGAAATTGGTTATTTCTTCATGTATAATGATCAACTCGATACTCCCTAGCCCCCAACAGCCTTTTTTTTCATAACACTTTAACCAGAGTGACGGGAGAGCGGCATTTCAGAAAACGTGCTTATCTCGGCGAGAAAAAGCGATTTCGGCAATAAAATTTAAAACGCGTGTAAAACATAAACCAAACGATGAAATTGGTTATTTCTTCATGTATAATGATCAACTCGATACTCCCTAGCCCCCAACAGCCTTTTTTTTCATAACACTTTAACCAGAGTGACGGGAGAGCGGCATTTCAGAAAACGTGCTTATCTCGGCGAGAAAAAGCGATTTCGGCAATAAAATTTAAAACGCGTGTAAAACATAAACCAAACGATGAAATTGGTTATTTCTTCATGTATAATGATCAACTCGATACTCCCTAGCCCCCAACAGCCTTTTTTTTCATAACACTTTAACCAGAGTGACGGGAGAGCGGCATTTCAGAAAACGTGCTTATCTCGGCGAGAAAAAGCGATTTCGGCAATAAAATTTAAAACGCGTGTAAAACATAAACCAAACGATGAAATTGGTTATTTCTTCATGTATAATGATCAACTCGATACTCCCTAGCCCCCAACAGCCTTTTTTTTCATAACACTTTAACCAGAGTGACGGGAGAGCGGCATTTCAGAAAACGTGCTTATCTCGGCGAGAAAAAGCGATTTCGGCAATAAAATTTAAAACGCGTGTAAAACATAAACCAAACGATGAAATTGGTTATTTCTTCATGTATAATGATCAACTCGATACTCCCTAGCCCCCAACAGCCTTTTTTTTCATAACACTTTAACCAGAGTGACGGGAGAGCGGCATTTCAGAAAACGTGCTTATCTCGGCGAGAAAAAGCGATTTCGGCAATAAAATTTAAAACGCGTGTAAAACATAAACCAAACGATGAAATTGGTTATTTCTTCATGTATAATGATCAACTCGATACTCCCTAGCCCCCAACAGCCTTTTTTTTCATAACACTTTAACCAGAGTGACGGGAGAGCGGCATTTCAGAAAACGTGCTTATCTCGGCGAGAAAAAGCGATTTCGGCAATAAAATTTAAAACGCGTGTAAAACATAAACCAAACGATGAAATTGGTTATTTCTTCATGTATAATGATCAACTCGATACTCCCTAGCCCCCAACAGCCTTTTTTTTCATAACACTTTAACCAGAGTGACGGGAGAGCGGCATTTCAGAAAACGTGCTTATCTCGGCGAGAAAAAGCGATTTCGGCAATAAAATTTAAAACGCGTGTAAAACATAAACCAAACGATGAAATTGGTTATTTCTTCATGTATAATGATCAACTCGATACTCCCTAGCCCCCAACAGCCTTTTTTTTCATAACACTTTAACCAGAGTGACGGGAGAGCGGCATTTAACGTGCTTATCTCGGCGAGAAAAAGCGATTTCGGCAATAAAATTTAAAACGCTTGTAAAACATAAACCAAACGATGAAATTGGTTATTTCTTCATGTATAATGATCAACTCGATACTCCCTAGCCCCCAACAGCCTTTTTTTTCATAACACTTTAACCAGAGTGACGGAGAGAGCGGCATTTCAGAAAACGTGCTTATCTCGGCGAGAAAAAGCGATTTCGGCAATAAAATTTAAAACGCGTGTAAAACATAAACCAAACGATGAAATTGGTTATTTCTTCATGTATAATGATCAACTCGATACTCCCTAGCCCCCAACAGCCTTTTTTTTCATAACACTTTAACCAGAGTGACGGGAGAGAGCGGCATTTCAGAAAACGTGCTTATCTCGGCGAGAAAAAGCGATTTCGGCAATAAAATTTAAAACGCGTGTAAAACATAAACCAAACGATGAAATTGGTTATTTCTTCATGTATAATGATCAACTCGATACTCCCTAGCCCCCCAACAGCCTTTTTTTTCATAACACTTTAACCAGAGTGACGGGAGAGCGGCATTTCAGAAAACGTGCTTATCTCGGCGAGAAAAAGCGATTTCGGCAATAAAATTTAAAACGCGTGTAAAACATAAACCAAACGATGAAATTGGTTATTTCTTCATGTATAATGATCAACTCGATACTCCCTAGCCCCCAACAGCCTTTTTTTTCATAACACTTTAACCAGAGTGACGGGAGAGCGGCATTTCAGAAAACGTGCTTATCTCGGCGAGAAAAAGCGATTTCGGCAATAAAATTTAAAACGCGTGTAAAACATAAACCAAACGATGAAATTGGTTATTTCTTCATGTATAATGATCAACTCGATACTCCCTAGCCCCCAACAGCCTTTTTTTTCATAACACTTTAACCAGAGTGACGGGAGAGCGGCATTTCAGAAAACGTGCTTATCTCGGCGAGAAAAAGCGATTTCGGCAATAAAATTTAAAACGCGTGTAAAACATAAACCAAACGATGAAATTGGTTATTTCTTCATGTATAATGATCAACTCGATACTCCCTAGCCCCCAACAGCCTTTTTTTTCATAACACTTTAACCAGAGTGACGGGGAGAGCGGCATTTCAGAAAACGTGCTTATCTCGGCGAGAAAAAGCGATTTCGGCAATAAAATTTAAAACGCGTGTAAAACATAAACCAAACGATGAAATTGGTTATTTCTTCATGTATAATGATCAACTCGATACTCCCTAGCCCCCAACAGCCTTTTTTTTCATAACACTTTAACCAGAGTGACGGGAGAGCGGCATTTCAGAAAACGTGCTTATCTCGGCGAGAAAAAGCGATTTCGGCAATAAAATTTAAAACGCGTGTAAAACATAAACCAAACGATGAAATTGGTTATTTCTTCATGTATAATGATCAACTCGATACTCCCGAGCCCCCAACAGCCTTTTTTTTCATAACACTTTAACCAGAGTGACGGGAGAGCGGCATTTCAGAAAACGTGCTTATCTCGGCGAGAAAAAGCGATTTCGGCAATAAAATTTAAAACGCGTGTAAAACATAAACCAAACGATGAAATTGGTTATTTCTTCATGTATAATGATCAACTCGATACTCCCGAGCCCCCAACAGCCTTTTTTTTCATAACACTTTAACCAGAGTGACGGGAGAGCGGCATTTCAGAAAACGTGCTTATCTCGGCGAGAAAAAGCGATTTCGGCAATAAAATTTAAAACGCGTGTAAAACATAAACCAAACGATGAAATTGGTTATTTCTTCATGTATAATGATCAACTCGATACTCCCTAGCCCCCAACAGCCTTTTTTTTCATAACACTTTAACCAGAGTGACGGGAGAGCGGCATTTCAGAAAACGTGCTTATCTCGGCGAGAAAAAGCGATTTCGGCAATAAAATTTAAAACGCGTGTAAAACATAAACCAAACGATGAAATTGGTTATTTCTTCATGTATAATGATCAACTCGATACTCCCTAGCCCCCAACAGCCTTTTTTTTCATAACACTTTAACCAGAGTGACGGGAGAGCGGCATTTCAGAAAACGTGCCTTATCTCGGCGAGAAAAAGCGATTTCGGCAATAAAATTTAAAACGCGTGTAAAACATAAACCAAACGATGAAATTGGTTATTTCTTCATGTATAATGATCAACTCGATACTCCCTAGCCCCCAACAGCCTTTTTTTTCATAACACTTTAACCAGAGTGACGGGAGAGCGGCATTTCAGAAAACGTGCTTATCTCGGCGAGAAAAAGCGATTTCGGCAATAAAATTTAAAACGCGTGTAAAACATAAACCAAACGATGAAATTGGTTATTTCTTCATGTATAATGATCAACTCGATACTCCCTAGCCCCCAACAGCCTTTTTTTTCATAACACTTTAACCAGAGTGACGGGAGAGCGGCATTTCAGAAAACGTGCTTATCTCGGCGAGAAAAAGCGATTTCGGCAATAAAATTTAAAACGCGTGTAAAACATAAACCAAACGATGAAATTGGTTATTTCTTCATGTATAATGATCAACTCGATACTCCCTAGCCCCCAACAGCCTTTTTTTTCATAACACTTTAACCAGAGTGACGGGAGAGCGGCATTTCAGAAAACGTGCTTATCTCGGCGAGAAAAAGCGATTTCGGCAATAAAATTTAAAACGCGTGTAAAACATAAACCAAACGATGAAATTGGTTATTTCTTCATGTATAATGATCAACTCGATACTCCCTAGCCCCCAACAGCCTTTTTTTTCATAACACTTTAACCAGAGTGACGGGAGAGCGGCATTTCAGAAAACGTGCTTATCTCGGCGAGAAAAAGCGATTTCGGCAATAAAATTTAAAACGCGTGTAAAACATAAACCAAACGATGAAATTGGTTATTTCTTCATGTATAATGATCAACTCGATACTCCCTAGCCCCCAACAGCCTTTTTTTTCATAACACTTTAACCAGAGTGACGGGAGAGCGGCATTTCAGAAAACGTGCTTATCTCGGCGAGAAAAAGCGATTTCGGCAATAAAATTTAAAACGCGTGTAAAACATAAACCAAACGATGAAATTGGTTATTTCTTCATGTATAATGATCAACTCGATACTCCCTAGCCCCCAACAGCCTTTTTTTTCATAACACTTTAACCAGAGTGACGGGAGAGCGGCATTTCAGAAAACGTGCTTATCTCGGCGAGAAAAAGCGATTTCGGCAATAAAATTTAAAACGCGTGTAAAACATAAACCAAACGATGAAATTGGTTATTTCTTCATGTATAATGATCAACTCGATACTCCCTAGCCCCCAACAGCCTTTTTTTTCATAACACTTTAACCAGAGTGACGGGAGAGCGGCATTTCAGAAAACGTGCTATATCTCGGCGAGAAAAAGCGATTTCGGCAATAAAATTTAAAACGCGTGTAAAACATAAACCAAACGATGAAATTGGTTATTTCTTCATGTATAATGATCAACTCGATACTCCCTAGCCCCCAACAGCCTTTTTTTTCATAACACTTTAACCAGAGTGACGGGAGAGCGGCATTTCAGAAAACGTGCTTATCTCGGCGAGAAAAAGCGATTTCGGCAATAAAATTTAAAACGCGTGTAAAACATAAACCAAACGATGAAATTGGTTATTTCTTCATGTATAATGATCAACTCGATACTCCCTAGCCCCCAACAGCCTTTTTTTTCATAACACTTTAACCAGAGTGACGGGAGAGCGGCATTTCAGAAAACGTGCTTATCTCGGCGAGAAAAAGCGATTTCGGCAATAAAATTTAAAACGCGTGTAAAACATAAACCAAACGATGAAATTGGTTATTTCTTCATGTATAATGATCAACTCGATACTCCCTAGCCCCCAACAGCCTTTTTTTTCATAACACTTTAACCAGAGTGACGGGAGAGCGGCATTTCAGAAAACGTGCTTATCTCGGCGAGAAAAAGCGATTTCGGCAATAAAATTTAAAACGCGTGTAAAACATAAACCAAACGATGAAATTGGTTATTTCTTCATGTATAATGATCAACTCGATACTCCCTAGCCCCCAACAGCCTTTTTTTTCATAACACTTTAACCAGAGTGACGGGAGAGCGGCATTTCAGAAAACGTGCTTATCTCGGCGAGAAAAAGCGATTTCGGCAATAAAATTTAAAACGCGTGTAAAACATAAACCAAACGATGAAATTGGTTATTTCTTCATGTATAATGATCAACTCGATACTCCCTAGCCCCCAACAGCCTTTTTTTTCATAACACTTTAACCAGAGTGACGGGAGAGCGGCATTTCAGAAAACGTGCTTATCTCGGCGAGAAAAAGCGATTTCGGCAATAAAATTTAAAACGCGTGTAAAACATAAACCAAACGATGAAATTGGTTATTTCTTCATGTATAATGATCAACTCGATACTCCCTAGCCCCCAACAGCCTTTTTTTTCATAACACTTTAACCAGAGTGACGGGAGAGCGGCATTTCAGAAAACGTGCTTATCTCGGCGAGAAAAAGCGATTTCGGCAATAAAATTTAAAACGCGTGTAAAACATAAACCAAACGATGAAATTGGTTATTTCTTCATGTATAATGATCAACTCGATACTCCCTAGCCCCCAACAGCCTTTTTTTTCATAACACTTTAACCAGAGTGACGGGAGAGCGGCATTTCAGAAAACGTGCTTATCTCGGCGAGAAAAAGCGATTTCGGCAATAAAATTTAAAACGCGTGTAAAACATAAACCAAACGATGAAATTGGTTATTTCTTCATGTATAATGATCAACTCGATACTCCCTAGCCCCCAACAGCCTTTTTTTTCATAACACTTTAACCAGAGTGACGGGAGAGCGGCATTTCAGAAAACGTGCTTATCTCGGCGAGAAAAAGCGATTTCGGCAATAAAATTTAAAACGCGTGTAAAACATAAACCAAACGATGAAATTGGTTATTTCTTCATGTATAATGATCAACTCGATACTCCCTAGCCCCCAACAGCCTTTTTTTTCATAACACTTTAACCAGAGTGACGGGAGAGCGGCATTTCAGAAAACGTGCTTATCTCGGCGAGAAAAAGCGATTTCGGCAATAAAATTTAAAACGCGTGTAAAACATAAACCAAACGATGAAATTGGTTATTTCTTCATGTATAATGATCAACTCGATACTCCCTAGCCCCCAACAGCCTTTTTTTTCATAACACTTTAACCAGAGTGACGGGAGAGCGGCATTTCAGAAAACGTGCTTATCTCGGCGAGAAAAAGCGATTTCGGCAATAAAATTTAAAACGCGTGTAAAACATAAACCAAACGATGAAATTGGTTATTTCTTCATGTATAATGATCAACTCGATACTCCCTAGCCCCCAACAGCCTTTTTTTTCATAACACTTTAACCAGAGTGACGGGAGAGCGGCATTTCAGAAAACGTGCTTATCTCGGCGAGAAAAAGCGATTTCGGCAATAAAATTTAAAACGCGTGTAAAACATAAACCAAACGATGAAATTGGTTATTTCTTCATGTATAATGATCAACTCGATACTCCCTAGCCCCCAACAGCCTTTTTTTTCATAACACTTTAACCAGAGTGACGGGAGAGCGGCATTTCAGAAAACGTGCTTATCTCGGCGAGAAAAAGCGATTTCGGCAATAAAATTTAAAACGCGTGTAAAACATAAACCAAACGATGAAATTGGTTATTTCTTCATGTATAATGATCAACTCGATACTCCCTAGCCCCCAACAGCCTTTTTTTTCATAACACTTTAACCAGAGTGACGGGAGAGCGGCATTTCAGAAAACGTGCTTATCTCGGCGAGAAAAAGCGATTTCGGCAATAAAATTTAAAACGCGTGTAAAACATAAACCAAACGATGAAATTGGTTATTTCTTCATGTATAATGATCAACTCGATACTCCCTAGCCCCCAACAGCCTTTTTTTTCATAACACTTTAACCAGAGTGACGGGAGAGCGGCATTTCAGAAAACGTGCTTATCTCGGCGAGAAAAAGCGATTTCGGCAATAAAATTTAAAACGCGTGTAAAACATAAACCAAACGATGAAATTGGTTATTTCTTCATGTATAATGATCAACTCGATACTCCCTAGCCCCCAACAGCCTTTTTTTTCATAACACTTTAACCAGAGTGACGGGATAGCGGCATTTCAGAAACGTGCTTATCTCGGCGAGAAAAAGCGATTTCGGCAATAAAAATTAAAACGCGTGTAAAACATAAACCAAACGATGAAATTGGTTATTTCTTCATGTATAATGATCAACTCGATACTCCCTAGCCCCAACAGCCTTTTTTTTCATAACACTTTAACCAGAGTGACGGGAGAGCGGCATTTCAGAAAACGTGCTTATCTCGGCGAGAAAAAGCGATTTCGGCAATAAAATTTAAAACGCGTGTAAAACATAAACCAAACGATGAAATTGGTTATTTCTTCATGTATAATGATCAACTCGATACTCCCTAGCCCCCAACAGCCTTTTTTTTCATAACACTTTAACCAGAGTGACGGGATAGCGGCATTTCAGAAAACGTGCTTATCTCGGCGAGAAAAAGCGATTTCGGCAATAAAATTTAAAACAGCGTGTAAAACATAAACCAAACGATGAAATTGGTTATTTCTTCATGTATAATGATCAACTCGATACTCCCTAGCCCCCAACAGCCTTTTTTTTCATAACACTTTAACCAGAGTGACGGGAGAGCTGGCATTTCAGAAAACGTGCTTATCTCGGCGAGAAAAAAGCGATTTCGGCAATAAAATTTAAAACGCGTGTAAAACATAAACCAAACGATGAAATTGGTTATTTCTTCATGTATAATGATCAACTCGATACTCCCTAGCCCCCAACAGCCTTTTTTTTCATAACACTTTAACCAGAGTGACGGGAGAGCGGCATTTCAGAAAACGTGCTTATCTCGGCGAGAAAAAGCGATTTCGGCAACAAAATTTAAAACGCGGTGTAAAACATAAACCAAACGATGAAATTGGTTATTTCTTCATGTATAATGATCAACTCGATACTCCCTAGCCCCCAACAGCCTTTTTTTTCATAACACTTTAACCAGAGTGACGGGAGAGCGGCATTTCAGAAAACGTGCTTATCTCGGCGAGAAAAAGCGATTTCGGCAATAAAATTTAAAACGCGTGTAAAACATAAACCAAACGATGAAATTGGTTATTTCTTCATGTATAATGATCAACTCGATACTCCCTAGCCCCCAACAGCCTTTTTTTTCATAACACTTTAACCAGAGTGACGGGAGAGCGGCATTTCAGAAAACGTGCTTATCTCGGCGAGAAAAAGCGATTTCGGCAATAAAATTTAAAACGCGTGTAAAACATAAACCGAACGATGAAATTGGTTATTTCTTCATGTATAATGATCAACTCGATACTCCCTAGCCCCCAACAGCCTTTTTTTTCATAACACTTTAACCAGAGTGACGGGAGAGCGGCATTTCAGAAAACGTGCTTATCTCGGCGAGAAAAAGCGATTTCGGCAATAAAATTTAAAACGCGTGTAAAACATAAACCAAACGATGAAATTGGTTATTTCTTCATGTATAATGATCAACTCGATACTCCCTAGCCCCCAACAGCCTTTTTTTTCATAACACTTTAACCAGAGTGACGGGAGAGCGGCATTTCAGAAAACGTGCTTATCTCGGCGAGAAAAAGCGATTTCGGCAATAAAATTTAAAACGCGTGTAAAACATAAACCAAACGATGAAATTGGTTATTTCTTCATGTATAATGATCAACTCGATACTCCCTAGCCCCCAACAGCCTTTTTTTTCATAACACTTTAACCAGAGTGACGGGAGAGCGGCATTTCAGAAAACGTGCTTATCTCGGCGAGAAAAAGCGATTTCGGCAATAAAATTTAAAACGCGTGTAAAACATAAACCAAACGATGAAATTGGTTATTTCTTCATGTATAATGATCAACTCGATACTCCCTAGCCCCCAACAGCCTTTTTTTTCATAACACTTTAACCAGAGTGACGGGAGAGCGGCATTTCAGAAAACGTGCTTATCTCGGCGAGAAAAAGCGATTTCGGCAATAAAATTTAAAACGCGTGTAAAACATAAACCAAACGATGAAATTGGTTATTTCTTCATGTATAATGATCAACTCGATACTCCCTAGCCCCCAACAGCCTTTTTTTTCATAACACTTTAACCAGAGTGACGGGAGAGCGGCATTTCAGAAAACGTGCTTATCTCGGCGAGAAAAAGCGATTTCGGCAATAAAATTTAAAACGCGTGTAAAACATAAACCAAACGATGAAATTGGTTATTTCTTCATGTATAATGATCAACTCGATACTCCCTAGCCCCCAACAGCCTTTTTTTTCATAACACTTTAACCAGAGTGACGGGAGAGCGGCATTTCAGAAAACGTGCTTATCTCGGCGAGAAAAAGCGATTTCGGCAATAAAATTTAAAACGCGTGTAAAACATAAACCAAACGATGAAATTGGTTATTTCTTCATGTATAATGATCAACTCGATACTCCCTAGCCCCCAACAGCCTTTTTTTTCATAACACTTTAACCAGAGTGACGGGAGAGCGGCATTTCAGAAAACGTGCTTATCTCGGCGAGAAAAAGCGATTTCGGCAATAAAATTTAAAACGCGTGTAAAACATAAACCAAACGATGAAATTGGTTATTTCTTCATGTATAATGATCAACTCGATACTCCCTAGCCCCCAACAGCCTTTTTTTTCATAACACTTTAACCAGAGTGACGGGAGAGCGGCATTTCAGAAAACGTGCTTATCTCGGCGAGAAAAAGCGATTTCGGCAATAAAATTTAAAACGCGTGTAAAACATAAACCAAACGATGAAATTGGTTATTTCTTCATGTATAATGATCAACTCGATACTCCCTAGCCCCCAACAGCCTTTTTTTTCATAACACTTTAACCAGAGTGACGGGAGAGCGGCATTTCAGAAAACGTGCTTATCTCGGCGAGAAAAAGCGATTTCGGCAATAAAATTTAAAACGCGTGTAAAACATAAACCAAACGATGAAATTGGTTATTTCTTCATGTATAATGATCAACTCGATACTCCCTAGCCCCCAACAGCCTTTTTTTTCATAACACTTTAACCAGAGTGACGGGAGAGCGGCATTTCAGAAAACGTGCTTATCTCGGCGAGAAAAAGCGATTTCGGCAATAAAATTTAAAACGCGTGTAAAACATAAACCAAACGATGAAATTGGTTATTTCTTCATGTATAATGATCAACTCGATACTCCCTAGCCCCCAACAGCCTTTTTTTTCATAACACTTTAACCAGAGTGACGGGAGAGCGGCATTTCAGAAAACGTGCTTATCTCGGCGAGAAAAAGCGATTTCGGCAATAAAATTTAAAACGCGTGTAAAACATAAACCAAACGATGAAATTGGTTATTTCTTCATGTATAATGATCAACTCGATACTCCCTAGCCCCCAACAGCCTTTTTTTTCATAACACTTTAACCAGAGTGACGGGAGAGCGGCATTTCAGAAAACGTGCTTATCTCGGCGAGAAAAAGCGATTTCGGCAATAAAATTTAAAACGCGTGTAAAACATAAACCAAACGATGAAATTGGTTATTTCTTCATGTATAATGATCAACTCGATACTCCCTAGCCCCCAACAGCCTTTTTTTTCATAACACTTTAACCAGAGTGACGGGAGAGCGGCATTTCAGAAAACGTGCTTATCTCGGCGAGAAAAAGCGATTTCGGCAATAAAATTTAAAACGCGTGTAAAACATAAACCAAACGATGAAATTGGTTATTTCTTCATGTATAATGATCAACTCGATACTCCCTAGCCCCCAACAGCCTTTTTTTTCATAACACTTTAACCAGAGTGACGGGAGAGCGGCATTTCAGAAAACGTGCTTATCTCGGCGAGAAAAAGCGATTTCGGCAATAAAATTTAAAACGCGTGTAAAACATAAACCAAACGATGAAATTGGTTATTTCTTCATGTATAATGATCAACTCGATACTCCCTAGCCCCCAACAGCCTTTTTTTTCATAACACTTTAACCAGAGTGACGGGAGAGCGGCATTTCAGAAAACGTGCTTATCTCGGCGAGAAAAAGCGATTTCGGCAATAAAATTTAAAACGCGTGTAAAACATAAACCAAACGATGAAATTGGTTATTTCTTCATGTATAATGATCAACTCGATACTCCCTAGCCCCCAACAGCCTTTTTTTTCATAACACTTTAACCAGAGTGACGGGAGAGCGGCATTTCAGAAAACGTGCTTATCTCGGCGAGAAAAAGCGATTTCGGCAATAAAATTTAAAACGCGTGTAAAACATAAACCAAACGATGAAATTGGTTATTTCTTCATGTATAATGATCAACTCGATACTCCCTAGCCCCCAACAGCCTTTTTTTTCATAACACTTTAACCAGAGTGACGGGAGAGCGGCATTTCAGAAAACGTGCTTATCTCGGCGAGAAAAAGCGATTTCGGCAATAAAATTTAAAACGCGTGTAAAACATAAACCAAACGATGAAATTGGTTATTTCTTCATGTATAATGATCAACTCGATACTCCCTAGCCCCCAACAGCCTTTTTTTTCATAACACTTTAACCAGAGTGACGGGAGAGCGGCATTTCAGAAAACGTGCTTATCTCGGCGAGAAAAAGCGATTTCGGCAATAAAATTTAAAACGCGTGTAAAACATAAACCAAACGATGAAATTGGTTATTTCTTCATGTATAATGATCAACTCGATACTCCCTAGCCCCCAACAGCCTTTTTTTTCATAACACTTTAACCAGAGTGACGGGAGAGCGGCATTTCAGAAAACGTGCTTATCTCGGCGAGAAAAAGCGATTTCGGCAATAAAATTTAAAACGCGTGTAAAACATAAACCCAACGATGAAATTGGTTATTTCTTCATGTATAATGATCAACTCGATACTCCCTAGCCCCCAACAGCCTTTTTTTTCATAACACTTTAACCAGAGTGACGGGAGAGCGGCATTTCAGAAAACGTGCTTATCTCGGCGAGAAAAAGCGATTTCGGCAATAAAATTTAAAACGCGTGTAAAACATAAACCAAACGATGAAATTGGTTATTTCTTCATGTATAATGATCAACTCGATACTCCCTAGCCCCCAACAGCCTTTTTTTTCATAACACTTTAACCAGAGTGACGGGAGAGCGGCATTTCAGAAAACGTGCTTATCTCGGCGAGAAAAAGCGATTTCGGCAATAAAATTTAAAACGCGTGTAAAACATAAACCAAACGATTACATTGGTTATTTCTTCATGTATAATGATCAACTCGATACTCCCTAGCCCCCAACAGCCTTTTTTTTCATAACACTTTAACCAGAGTGACGGGAGAGCGGCATTTCAGAAAACGTGCTTATCTCGGCGAGAAAAAGCGATTTCGGCAATAAAATTTAAAACGCGTGTAAAACATAAACCAAACGATGAAATTGGTTATTTCTTCATGTATAATGATCAACTCGATACTCCCTAGCCCCCAACAGCCTTTTTTTTCATAACACTTTAACCAGAGTGACGGGAGAGCGGCATTTCAGAAAACGTGCTTATCTCGGCGAGAAAAAGCGATTTCGGCAATAAAATTTAAAACGCGTGTAAAACATAAACCAAACGATGAAATTGGTTATTTCTTCATGTATAATGATCAACTCGATACTCCCTAGCCCCCAACAGCCTTTTTTTTCATAACACTTTAACCAGGGTGACGGGAGAGTGGCATTTCAGAAAACGTGCTTATCTCGGCGAGAAAAAGCGATTTCGGCAATAAAATTTAAAACGCGTGTAAAACATAAACCAAACGATGAAATTGGTTATTTCTTCATGTATAATGATCAACTCGATACTCCCTAGCCCCCAACAGCCTTTTTTTTCATAACACTTTAACCAGAGTGACGGGAGAGCGGCATTTCAGAAAACGTGCTTATCTCGGCGAGAAAAAGCGATTTCGGCAATAAAATTTAAAACGCGTGTAAAACATAAACCAAACGATGAAATTGGTTATTTCTTCATGTATAATGATCAACTCGATACTCCCTAGCCCCCAACAGCCTTTTTTTTCATAACACTTTAACCAGAGTGACGGGAGACCGGCATTTCAGAAAACGTGCTTATCTCGGCGAGAAAAAGCGATTTCGGCAATAAAATTTAAAACGCGTGTAAAACATAAACCAAACGATGAAATTGGTTATTTCTTCATGTATAATGATCAACTCGATACTCCCTAGCCCCCAACAGCCTTTTTTTTCATAACACTTTAACCAGAGTGACGGGAGAGCGGCATTTCAGAAAACGTGCTTATCTCGGCGAGAAAAAGCGATTTCGGCAATAAAATTTAAAACGCGTGTAAAACATAAACCAAACGATGAAATTGGTTATTTCTTCATGTATAATGATCAACTCGATACTCCCTAGCCCCCAACAGCCTTTTTTTTCATAACACTTTAACCAGAGTGACGGGAGAGCGGCATTTCAGAAAACGTATTTATCTCGGCGAGAAAAAGCGATTTCGGCAATAAAATTTAAAACGCGTGTAAAACATAAACCAAACGATGAAATTGGTTATTTCTTCATGTATAATGATCAACTCGATACTCCCTAGCCCCCAACAGCCTTTTTTTTCATAACACTTTAACCAGAGTGACGGGAGAGCGGCATTTCAGAAAACGTGCTTATCTCGGTGAGAAAAAGCGATTTCGGCAATAAAATTTAAAACGCGTGTAAAACATAAACCAAACGATGAAATTGGTTATTTCTTCATGTATAATGATCAACTCGATACTCCCTAGCCCCCAACAGCCTTTTTTTTCATAACACTTTAACCAGAGTGACGGGAGAGCGGCATTTCAGAAAACGTGCTTATCTCGGCGAGAAAAAGCGATTTCGGCAATAAAATTTAAAACGCGTGTAAAACATAAACCAAACGATTACATTGGTTATTTCTTCATGTATAATGATCAACTCGATACTCCCTAGCCCCCAACAGCCTTTTTTTTCATAACACTTTAACCAGAGTGACGGGAGAGCGGCATTTCAGAAAACGTGCTTATCTCGGCGAGAAAAAGCGATTTCGGCAATAAAATTTAAAACGCGTGTAAAACATAAACCAAACGATGAAATTGGTTATTTCTTCATGTATAATGATCAACTCGATACTCCCTAGCCCCCAACAGCCTTTTTTTTCATAACACTTTAACCAGAGTGACGGGAGAGCGGCATTTCAGAAAACGTGCTTATCTCGGCGAGAAAAAGCGATTTCGGCAATAAAATTTAAAACGCGTGTAAAACATAAACCAAAGGATGAAATTGGTTATTTCTTCATGTATAATGATCAACTCGATACTCCCTAGCCCCCAACAGCCTTTTTTTTCATAACACTTTAACCAGGGTGACGGGAGAGTGGCATTTCAGAAAACGTGCTTATCTCGGCGAGAAAAAGCGATTTCGGCAATAAAATTTAAAACGCGTGTAAAACATAAACCAAACGATGAAATTGGTTATTTCTTCATGTATAATGATCAACTCGATACTCCCTAGCCCCCAACAGCCTTTTTTTTCATAACACTTTAACCAGAGTGACGGGAGAGCGGCATTTCAGAAAACGTGCTTATCTCGGCGAGAAAAAGCGATTTCGGCAATAAAATTTAAAACGCGTGTAAAACATAAACCAAACGATGAAATTGGTTATTTCTTCATGTATAATGATCAACTCGATACTCCCTAGCCCCCAACAGCCTTTTTTTTCATAACACTTTAACCAGAGTGACGGGAGACCGGCATTTCAGAAAACGTGCTTATCTCGGCGAGAAAAAGCGATTTCGGCAATAAAATTTAAAACGCGTGTAAAACATAAACCAAACGATGAAATTGGTTATTTCTTCATGTATAATGATCAACTCGATACTCCCTAGCCCCCAACAGCCTTTTTTTTCATAACACTTTAACCAGAGTGACGGGAGAGCGGCATTTCAGAAAACGTGCTTATCTCGGCGAGAAAAAGCGATTTCGGCAATAAAATTTAAAACGCGTGTAAAACATAAACCAAACGATGAAATTGGTTATTTCTTCATGTATAATGATCAACTCGATACTCCCTAGCCCCCAACAGCCTTTTTTTTCATAACACTTTAACCAGAGTGACGGGAGAGCGGCATTTCAGAAAACGTGCTTATCTCGGCGAGAAAAAGCGATTTCGGCAATAAAATTTAAAACGCGTGTAAAACATAAACCAAACGATGAAATTGGTTATTTCTTCATGTATAATGATCAACTCGATACTCCCTAGCCCCCAACAGCCTTTTTTTTTCATAACACTTTAACCAGAGTGACGGGAGAGCGGCATTTCAGAAAACGTGCTTATCTCGGCGAGAAAAAGCGATTTCGGCAATAAAATTTAAAACGCGTGTAAAACATAAACCAAACGATGAAATTGGTTATTTCTTCATGTATAATGATCAACTCGATACTCCCTAGCCCCCAACAGCCTTTTTTTTCATAACACTTTAACCAGAGTGACGGGAGAGCGGCATTTCAGAAAACGTGCTTATCTCGGCGAGAAAAAGCGATTTCGGCAATAAAATTTAAAACGCGTGTAAAACATAAACCAAACGATGAAATTGGTTATTTCTTCATGTATAATGATCAACTCGATACTCCCTAGCCCCCAACAGCCTTTTTTTTCATAACACTTTAACCAGAGTGACGGGAGAGCGGCATTTCAGAAAACGTGCTTATCTCGGCGAGAAAAAGCGATTTCGGCAATAAAATTTAAAACGCGTGTAAAACATAAACCAAACGATGAAATTGGTTATTTCTTCATGTATAATGATCAACTCGATACTCCCTAGCCCCCAACAGCCTTTTTTTTCATAACACTTTAACCAGAGTGACGGGAGAGCGGCATTTCAGAAAACGTGCTTATCTCGGCGAGAAAAAGCGATTTCGGCAATAAAATTTAAAACGCGTGTAAAACATAAACCAAACGATGAAATTGGTTATTTCTTCATGTATAATGATCAACTCGATACTCCCTAGCCCCCAACAGCCTTTTTTTTCATAACACTTTAACCAGAGTGACGGGAGAGCGGCATTTCAGAAAACGTGCTTATCTCGGCGAGAAAAAGCGATTTCGGCAATAAAATTTAAAACGCGTGTAAAACATAAACCAAACGATGAAATTGGTTATTTCTTCATGTATAATGATCAACTCGATACTCCCTAGCCCCCAACAGCCTTTTTTTCATAACACTTTAACCAGAGTGACGGGAGAGCGGCATTTCAGAAAACGTGCTTATCTCGGCGAGAAAAAGCGATTTCGGCAATAAAATTTAAAACGCGTGTAAAACCGGGCCGCCCGGTTCTTTTTTTGAACCAGCCCGGTTCTTTTTACACTTCCAGCTGGAGCTCACGAGCGGCTTTTTGGACAAGATCACGCCGTGTTAGGCTTCCAGAGCCCCGGCTAAGCAATTTTACCGGGCCGCCCGGTTCTTTTTTTTAACCAGCCCGGTTCTTTTTACACTTCCAGCTCGAGCTCACGAGCGGCTTTTTGGACAAGATCACGCCTGGTTAGGCTTCCAGAGCCCTGGCTAAGCAATTTTAACGGGCCGCCCGGTTCTTTTTTT
Organism: Syngnathus leptorhynchus; assembly: GCF_054491065.1. NCBI lineage: Eukaryota > Metazoa > Chordata > Actinopteri > Syngnathiformes > Syngnathidae > Syngnathus > Syngnathus leptorhynchus. Next base: position 30,845 of record NW_028232089.1, on the reverse strand, counting down.
TTAACAAGCCCGGTTCTTTTTGCACATCCAGCTGGAGCTCAGCAGCGGCTTTTTGGACAAGATCACGCCGTGTTAGGCTTCCAGAGCCCCGGCTAAGCAATTTTACCGGGTCGCCCGGTTCTTTTTTTTTAACCAGCCCGGTTCTTTTTACACTTCCAGCTGGAGCTCAGCAGCGGCTTTTTGCACAGTATCACGCCGGGTTAGGCTTCCAGGACCCCGGCTAAGCAATTTTACCGGGCCGCCCGGTTCTTTTTTTTAACCAGCCCGGTTCTTTTTACACTTCCAGCTGGAGCTCAGCAGCGACTTTTTGGACAAGATCACGCCGTGTTAGGCTTCCAGAGCCCCGGCTAAGCAATTTTAACGGGTCGCCCGGTTCTTTTTTTTAACCAGCCCGGTTCTTTTTACACTTCCAGCTGGAGCTCACGAGCGGCTTTTTGGACAAGATCACGCCGTGTTAGGCTTCCAGAGCCCCGGCTAAGCAATTTTACCGGGCCGCCCGGTTCTTTTTTTTAACCAGCCCGGTTCTTTTTACACTTCCAGCTGGAGCTCACGAGCGGCTTTTTGGACAAGATCACGCCTGGTTAGGCTTCCAGAGCCCTGGCTAAGCAATTTTAACGGGCCGCCCGGTTCTTTTTTTTTAACAAGCCCGGTTCTTTTTGCACATCCAGCTGGAGCTCAGCAGCGGCTTTTTGGACAAGATCACGCCGTGTTAGGCTTCCAGAGCCCCGGCTAAGCAATTTTACCGGGTCGCCCGGTTCTTTTTTTTTAACCAGCCCGGTTCTTTTTACACTTCCAGCTGGAGCTCAGCAGCGGCTTTTTGCACAGTATCACGCCGGGTTAGGCTTCCAGGACCCCGGCTAAGCAATTTTACCGGGCCGCCCGGTTCTTTTTTTTAACCAGCCCGGTTCTTTTTACACTTCCAGCTGGAGCTCAGCAGCGACTTTTTGGACAAGATCACGCCGTGTTAGGCTTCCAGAGCCCCGGCTAAGCAATTTTAACGGGTCGCCCGGTTCTTTTTTTTAACCAGCCCGGTTCTTTTTACACTTCCAGCTGGAGCTCAGCAGCGGCTTTTTGGACAAGATCACGCCGTGTTAGGCTTCCAGAGCCCCGGCTAAGCAATTTTACCGGGTCGCCCGGTTCTTTTTTTAACCAGCCCGGTTCTTTTTACACTTCCAGCTGGAGCTCAGCAGCGGCTTTTTGCACAGTATCACGCCGGGTTATGCTTCCAGGACCCTGGCTAAGCAATTTTACCGGGCCGCCCGGTTCTTTTTTTTAACCAGCCCAGTTCTTTTTACACTTCCAGCTGGAGCTCAGCAGCGGCTTTTTGGACAAGATCACGCCGTGTTAGGCTTCCAGAGCCCCGGCTAAGCAATTTTACCGGGTCGCCCGGTTCTTTTTTTTAACCAGCCCGGTTCTTTTTACACTTCCAGCTGGAGCTCACCAGCGGCTTTTTGGACAAGATCACGCCGTGTTAGGCTTCCAGAGCCCCGGCTAAGCAATTTTACCGGGTCGCCCGGTTCTTTTTTTAACCAGCCCGGTTCTTTTTTAAACCAATCCGGTTCTTTTTACACTTCCAGCTGGAGCTCAGCAGCGTGTAAAACATAAACCAAACGATGAAATTGGTTATTTCTTCATGTATAATGATCAACTCGATACTCCCTAGCCCCCAACAGCCTTTTTTTTCATAACACTTTAACCAGAGTGACGGGAAAGCGGCATTTCAGAAAACGTGCTTATCTCGGCGAGAAAAAGCGATTTCGGCAATAAAATTTAAAACGCGTGTAAAACATAAACCAAACGATGAAATTGGTTATTTCTTCATATATAATGATCAACTCGATACTCACTAGCCCCCAACAGCCTTTTTTTTCATAACACTTTAACCAGAGTGACAGGAGAGCGGCATTTCAGAAAACGTGCTTATCTCGGCGAGAAAAAGCGATTTCGGCAATAAAATTTAAAACGCGTGTAAAACATAAACCAAACGATGAAATTGGTTATTTCTTCATGTATAATGATCAACTCGATACTCCCTAGCCCCCAACAGCCTTTTTTTTCATAACACTTTAACCAGAGTGACGGGAGAGCGGCATTTCAGAAAACGTGCTTATCTCGGCGAGAAAAAGCGATTTCGGCAATAAAATTTAAAACGCGTGTAAAACATAAACCAAACGATGAAATTGGTTATTTCTTCATGTATAATGATCAACTCGATACTCCCTAGCCCCCAACAGCCTTTTTTTTTCATAACACTTTAACCAGAGTGACGGGAGAGCGGCATTTCAGAAAACGTGCTTATCTCGGCGAGAAAAAGCGATTTCGGCAATAAAATTTAAAACGCGTGTAAAACATAAACCAAACGATGAAATTGGTTATTTCTTCATGTATAATGATCAACTCGATACTCCCTAGCCCCCAACAGCCTTTTTTTTCATAACACTTTAACAAGAGTGACGGGAGAGCGGCATTTCAGAAAACGTGCTTATCTCGGCGAGAAAAAGCGATTTCGGCAATAAAATTTAAAACGCGTGTAAAACATAAACCAAACGATGAAATTGGTTATTTCTTCATATATAATGATCAACTCGATACTCCCTAGCCCCCAACAGCCTTTTTTTTCATAACACTTTAACCAGAGTGACAGGAGAGCGGCATTTCAGAAAACGTGCTTATCTCGGCGAGAAAAAGCGATTTCGGCAATAAAATTTAAAACGCGTGTAAAACATAAACCAAACGATGAAATTGGTTATTTCTTCATGTATAATGATCAACTCGATACTCCCTAGCCCCCAACAGCCTTTTTTTTCATAACACTTTAACCAGAGTGACGGGAGAGCGGCATTTCAGAAAACGTGCTTATCTCGGCGAGAAAAAGCGATTTCGGCAATAAAATTTAAAACGCGTGTAAAACATAAACCAAACGATGAAATTGGTTATTTCTTCATGTATAATGATCAACTCGATACTCCCTAGCCCCCAACAGCCTTTTTTTTCATAACACTTTAACCAGAGTGACGGGAGAGCGGCATTTCAGAAAACGTGCTTATCTCGGCGAGAAAAAGCGATTTCGGCAATAAAATTTAAAACGCGTGTAAAACATAAACCAAACGATGAAATTGGTTATTTCTTCATGTATAATGATCAACTCGATACTCCCTAGCCCCCAACAGCCTTTTTTTTCATAACACTTTAACCAGAGTGACGGGAGAGCGGCATTTCAGAAAACGTGCTTATCTCGGCGAGAAAAAGCGATTTCGGCAATAAAATTTAAAACGCGTGTAAAACATAAACCAAACGATGAAATTGGTTATTTCTTCATGTATAATGATCAACTCGATACTCCCTAGCCCCCAACAGCCTTTTTTTTCATAACACTTTAACCAGAGTGACGGGAGAGCGGCATTTCAGAAAACGTGCTTATCTCGGCGAGAAAAAGCGATTTCGGCAATAAAATTTAAAACGCGTGTAAAACATAAACCAAACGATGAAATTGGTTATTTCTTCATGTATAATGATCAACTCGATACTCCCTAGCCCCCAACAGCCTTTTTTTTCATAACACTTTAACCAGAGTGACGGGAGAGCGGCCTTTCAGAAAACGTGCTTATCTCGGCGAGAAAAAGCGATTTCGGCAATAAAATTTAAAACGCGTGTAAAACATAAACCAAACGATGAAATTGGTTATTTCTTCATGTATAATGATCAACTCGATACTCCCTAGCCTCCAACAGCCTTTTTTTTCATAACACTTTAACCAGAGTGACGGGAGAGCGGCATTTCAGAAAACGTGCTTATCTCGGCGAGAAAAAGCGATTTCGGCAATAAAATTTAAAACGCGTGTAAAACATAAACCAAAGGATGAAATTGGTTATTTCTTCATGTATAATGATCAACTCGATACTCCCTAGCCCCCAACAGCCTTTTTTTTCATAACACTTTAACCAGAGTGACGGGAGAGCGGCATTTCAGAAAACGTGCTTATCTCGGCGAGAAAAAGCGATTTCGGCAATAAAATTTAAAACGCGTGTAAAACATAAACCAAACGATGAAATTGGTTATTTCTTCATGTATAATGATCAACTCGATACTCCCTAGCCCCCAACAGCCTTTTTTTTCATAACACTTTAACCAGAGTGACGGGAGAGCGGCATTTCAGAAAACGTGCTTATCTCGGCGAGAAAAAGCGATTTCGGCAATAAAATTTAAAACGCGTGTAAAACATAAACCAAACGATGAAATTGGTTATTTCTTCATGTATAATGATCAACTCGATACTCCCTAGCCCCCAACAGCCTTTTTTTTCATAACACTTTAACCAGAGTGACGGGAGAGCGGCATTTCAGAAAACGTGCTTATCTCGGCGAGAAAAAGCGATTTCGGCAATAAAATTTAAAACGCGTGTAAAACATAAACCAAACGATGAAATTGGTTATTTCTTCATGTATAATGATCAACTCGATACTCCCTAGCCCCCAACAGCCTTTTTTTTCATAACACTTTAACCAGAGTGACGGGAGAGCGGCATTTCAGAAAACGTGCTTATCTCGGCGAGAAAAAGCGATTTCGGCAATAAAATTTAAAACGCGTGTAAAACATAAACCAAACGATGAAATTGGTTATTTCTTCATGTATAATGATCAACTCGATACTCCCTAGCCCCCAACAGCCTTTTTTTTTCATAACACTTTAACCAGAGTGACGGGAGAGCGGCATTTCAGAAAACGTGCTTATCTCGGCGAGAAAAAGCGATTTCGGCAATAAAATTTAAAACGCGTGTAAAACATAAACCAAACGATGAAATTGGTTATTTCTTCATGTATAATGATCAACTCGATACTCCCTAGCCCCCAACAGCCTTTTTTTTCATAACACTTTAACCAGAGTGACGGGAGAGCGGCATTTCAGAAAACGTGCTTATCTCGGCGAGAAAAAGCGATTTCGGCAATAAAATTTAAAACGCGTGTAAAACATAAACCAAACGATGAAATTGGTTATTTCTTCATGTATAATGATCAACTCGATACTCCCTAGCCCCCAACAGCCTTTTTTTTCATAACACTTTAACCAGAGTGACGGGAGAGCGGCATTTCAGAAAACGTGCTTATCTCGGCGAGAAAAAGCGATTTCGGCAATAAAATTTAAAACGCGTGTAAAACATAAACCAAACGATGAAATTGGTTATTTCTTCATGTATAATGATCAACTCGATACTCCCTAGCCCCCAACAGCCTTTTTTTTCATAACACTTTAACCAGAGTGACGGGAGAGCGGCATTTCAGAAAACGTGCTTATCTCGGCGAGAAAAAGCGATTTCGGCAATAAAATTTAAAACGCGTGTAAAACATAAACCAAACGATGAAATTGGTTATTTCTTCATGTATAATGATCAACTCGATACTCCCTAGCCCCCAACAGCCTTTTTTTTCATAACACTTTAACCAGAGTGACGGGAGAGCGGCATTTCAGAAAACGTGCTTATCTCGGCGAGAAAAAGCGATTTCGGCAATAAAATTTAAAACGCGTGTAAAACATAAACCAAACGATGAAATTGGTTATTTCTTCATGTATAATGATCAACTCGATACTCCCTAGCCCCCAACAGCCTTTTTTTCATAACACTTTAACCAGAGTGACGGGAGAGCGGCATTTCAGAAAACGTGCTTATCTCGGCGAGAAAAAGCGATTTCGGCAATAAAATTTAAAACGCGTGTAAAACCGGGCCGCCCGGTTCTTTTTTTGAACCAGCCCGGTTCTTTTTACACTTCCAGCTGGAGCTCACGAGCGGCTTTTTGGACAAGATCACGCCGTGTTAGGCTTCCAGAGCCCCGGCTAAGCAATTTTACCGGGCCGCCCGGTTCTTTTTTTTAACCAGCCCGGTTCTTTTTACACTTCCAGCTGGAGCTCACGAGCGGCTTTTTGGACAAGATCACGCCTGGTTAGGCTTCCAGAGCCCTGGCTAAGCAATTTTAACGGGCCGCCCGGTTCTTTTTTTTTAACAAGCCCGGTTCTTTTTGCACATCCAGCTGGAGCTCAGCAGCGGCTTTTTGGACAAGATCACGCCGTGTTAGGCTTCCAGAGCCCCGGCTAAGCAATTTTACCGGGTCGCCCGGTTCTTTTTTTTTAACCAGCCCGGTTCTTTTTACACTTCCAGCTGGAGCTCAGCAGCGGCTTTTTGCACAGTATCACGCCGGGTTAGGCTTCCAGGACCCCGGCTAAGCAATTTTACCGGGCCGCCCGGTTCTTTTTTTTAACCAGCCCGGTTCTTTTTACACTTCCAGCTGGAGCTCAGCAGCGACTTTTTGGACAAGATCACGCCGTGTTAGGCTTCCAGAGCCCCGGCTAAGCAATTTTAACGGGTCGCCCGGTTCTTTTTTTTAACCAGCCCGGTTCTTTTTACACTTCCAGCTGGAGCTCACGAGCGGCTTTTTGGACAAGATCACGCCGTGTTAGGCTTCCAGAGCCCCGGCTAAGCAATTTTACCGGGCCGCCCGGTTCTTTTTTTTAACCAGCCCGGTTCTTTTTACACTTCCAGCTGGAGCTCACGAGCGGCTTTTTGGACAAGATCACGCCTGGTTAGGCTTCCAGAGCCCTGGCTAAGCAATTTTAACGGGCCGCCCGGTTCTTTTTTTTTAACAAGCCCGGTTCTTTTTGCACATCCAGCTGGAGCTCAGCAGCGGCTTTTTGGACAAGATCACGCCGTGTTAGGCTTCCAGAGCCCCGGCTAAGCAATTTTACCGGGTCGCCCGGTTCTTTTTTTTTAACCAGCCCGGTTCTTTTTACACTTCCAGCTGGAGCTCAGCAGCGGCTTTTTGCACAGTATCACGCCGGGTTAGGCTTCCAGGACCCCGGCTAAGCAATTTTACCGGGCCGCCCGGTTCTTTTTTTTAACCAGCCCGGTTCTTTTTACACTTCCAGCTGGAGCTCAGCAGCGACTTTTTGGACAAGATCACGCCGTGTTAGGCTTCCAGAGCCCCGGCTAAGCAATTTTAACGGGTCGCCCGGTTCTTTTTTTTAACCAGCCCGGTTCTTTTTACACTTCCAGCTGGAGCTCAGCAGCGGCTTTTTGGACAAGATCACGCCGTGTTAGGCTTCCAGAGCCCCGGCTAAGCAATTTTACCGGGTCGCCCGGTTCTTTTTTTAACCAGCCCGGTTCTTTTTTTAACCAGCCCGGTTCTTTTTACACTTCCAGCTGGAGCTCAGCAGCGGCTTTTTGCACAGTATCACGCCGGGTTATGCTTCCAGGACCCTGGCTAAGCAATTTTACCGGGCCGCCCGGTTCTTTTTTTTAACCAGCCCAGTTCTTTTTACACTTCCAGCTGGAGCTCAGCAGCGGCTTTTTGGACAAGATCACGCCGTGTTAGGCTTCCAGAGCCCCGGCTAAGCAATTTTACCGGGTCGCCCGGTTCTTTTTTTTTAACCAGCCCGGTTCTTTTTACACTTCCAGCTGGAGCTCAGCAGCGGCTTTTTGGACAAGATCACGCCGTGTTAGGCTTCCAGAGCCCCGGCTAAGCAATTTTACCGGGTCGCCCGGTTCTTTTTTTAACCAGCCCGGTTCTTTTTTAAACCAATCCGGTTCTTTTTACACTTCCAGCTGGAGCTCAGCAGCGTGTAAAACATAAACCAAACGATGAAATTGGTTATTTCTTCATGTATAATGATCAACTCGATACTCCCTAGCCCCCAACAGCCATTTTTTTCATAACACTTTAACCAGAGTGACGGGAAAGCGGCATTTCAGAAAACGTGCTTATCTCGGCGAGAAAAAGCGATTTCGGCAATAAAATTTAAAACGCGTCTAAAACATAAACCAAACGATGAAATTGGTTATTTCTTCATATATAATGATCAACTCGATACTCACTAGCCTCCAACAGCCTTTTTTTTCATAACACTTTAACCAGAGTGACAGGAGAGCGGCATTTCAGAAAACGTGCTTATCTCGGCGAGAAAAAGCGATTTCGGCAATAAAATTTAAAACGCGTGTAAAACATAAACCAAACGATGAAATTGGTTATTTCTTCATGTATAATGATCAACTCGATACTCCCTAGCCCCCAACAGCCTTTTTTTTCATAACACTTTAACCAGAGTGACGGGAGAGCGGCATTTCAGAAAACGTGCTTATCTCGGCGAGAAAAAGCGATTTCGGCAATAAAATTTAAAACGCGTGTAAAACATAAACCAAACGATGAAATTGGTTATTTCTTCATGTATAATGATCAACTCGATACTCCCTAGCCCCCAACAGCCTTTTTTTTCATAACACTTTAACCAGAGTGACGGGAGAGCGGCATTTCAGAAAACGTGCTTATCTCGGCGAGAAAAAGCGATTTCGGCAATAAAATTTAAAACGCGTGTAAAACATAAACCAAACGATGAAATTGGTTATTTCTTCATGTATAATGATCAACTCGATACTCCCTAGCCCCCAACAGCCTTTTTTTTCATAACACTTTAACCAGAGTGACGGGAGAGCGGCATTTCAGAAAACGTGCTTATCTCGGCGAGAAAAAGCGATTTCGGCAATAAAATTTAAAACGCGTGTAAAACATAAACCAAACGATGAAATTGGTTATTTCTTCATGTATAATGATCAACTCGATACTCCCTAGCCCCCAACAGCCTTTTTTTTCATAACACTTTAACCAGAGTGACGGGAGAGCGGCATTTCAGAAAACGTGCTTATCTCGGCGAGAAAAAGCGATTTCGGCAATAAAATTTAAAACGCGTGTAAAACCGGGCCGCCCGGTTCTTTTTTTGAACCAGCCCGGTTCTTTTTACACTTCCAGCTGGAGCTCACGAGCGGCTTTTTGGACAAGATCACGCCGTGTTAGGCTTTCAGAGCCCCGGCTAAGCAATTTTACCGGGCCGCCCGGTTCTTTTTTTTAACCAGCCCGGTTCTTTTTACACTTCCAGCTGGAGCTCACGAGCGGCTTTTTGGACAAGATCACGCCTGGTTAGGCTTCCAGAGCCCTGGCTAAGCAATTTTAACGGGCCGCCCGGTTCTTTTTTTTTAACAAGTCCGGTTCTTTTTGCACATCCAGCTGGAGCTCAGCAGCGGCTTTTTGGACAAGATCACGCCGTGTTAGGCTTCCAGAGCCCCGGCTAAGCAATTTTACCGGGTCGCCCGGTTCTTTTTTTTTAACCAGCCCGGTTCTTTTTACACTTCCAGCTGGAGCTCAGCAGCGGCTTTTTGCACAGTATCACGCCGGGTTAGGCTTCCAGGACCCCGGCTAAGCAATTTTACCGGGCCGCCCGGTTCTTTTTTTTAACCAGCCCGGTTCTTTTTACACTTCCAGCTGGAGCTCAGCAGCGACTTTTTGGACAAGATCACGCCGTGTTAGGCTTCCAGAGCCCCGGCTAAGCAATTTTAACGGGTCGCCCGGTTCTTTTTTTTAACCAGCCCGGTTCTTTTTACACTTCCAGCTGGAGCTCACGAGCGGCTTTTTGGACAAGATCACGCCGTGTTAGGCTTCCAGAGCCCCGGCTAAGCAATTTTACCGGGCCGCCCGGTTCTTTTTTTTAACCAGCCCGGTTCTTTTTACACTTCCAGCTGGAGCTCACGAGCGGCTTTTTGGACAAGATCACGCCTGGTTAGGCTTCCAGAGCCCTGGCTAAGCAATTTTAACGGGCCGCCCGGTTCTTTTTTTTTAACAAGCCCGGTTCTTTTTGCACATCCAGCTGGAGCTCAGCAGCGGCTTTTTGGACAAGATCACGCCGTGTTAGGCTTCCAGAGCCCCGGCTAAGCAATTTTACCGGGTCGCCCGGTTCTTTTTTTTTAACCAGCCCGGTTCTTTTTACACTTCCAGCTGGAGCTCAGCAGCGGCTTTTTGCACAGTATCACGCCGGGTTAGGCTTCCAGGACCCCGGCTAAGCAATTTTACCGGGCCGCCCGGTTCTTTTTTTTAACCAGCCCGGTTCTTTTTACACTTCCAGCTGGAGCTCAGCAGCGACTTTTTGGACAAGATCACGCCGTGTTAGGCTTCCAGAGCCCCGGCTAAGCAATTTTAACGGGTCGCCCGGTTCTTTTTTTTAACCAGCCCGGTTCTTTTTACACTTCCAGCTGGAGCTCAGCAGCGGCTTTTTGGACAAGATCACGCCGTGTTAGGCTTCCAGAGCCCCGGCTAAGCAATTTTACCGGGTCGCCCGGTTCTTTTTTTAACCAGCCCGGTTCTTTTTTTAACCAGCCCGGTTCTTTTTACACTTCCAGCTGGAGCTCAGCAGCGGCTTTTTGCACAGTATCACGCCGGGTTATGCTTCCAGGACCCTGGCTAAGCAATTTTACCGGGCCGCCCGGTTCTTTTTTTTAACCAGCCCAGTTCTTTTTACACTTCCAGCTGGAGCTCAGCAGCGGCTTTTTGGACAAGATCACGCCGTGTTAGGCTTCCAGAGCCCCGGCTAAGCAATTTTACCGGGTCGCCCGGTTCTTTTTTTTTAACCAGCCCGGTTCTTTTTACACTTCCAGCTGGAGCTCAGCAGCGGCTTTTTGGACAAGATCACGCCGTGTTAGGCTTCCAGAGCCCCGGCTAAGCAATTTTACCGGGTCGCCCGGTTCTTTTTTTAACCAGCCCGGTTCTTTTTTAAACCAATCCGGTTCTTTTTACACTTCCAGCTGGAGCTCAGCAGCGTGTAAAACATAAACCAAACGATGAAATTGGTTATTTCTTCATGTATAATGATCAACTCGATACTCCCTAGCCCCCAACAGCCATTTTTTTCATAACACTTTAACCAGAGTGACGGGAAAGCGGCATTTCAGAAAACGTGCTTATCTCGGCGAGAAAAAGCGATTTCGGCAATAAAATTTAAAACGCGTCTAAAACATAAACCAAACGATGAAATTGGTTATTTCTTCATATATAATGATCAACTCGATACTCACTAGCCTCCAACAGCCTTTTTTTTCATAACACTTTAACCAGAGTGACAGGAGAGCGGCATTTCAGAAAACGTGCTTATCTCGGCGAGAAAAAGCGATTTCGGCAATAAAATTTAAAACGCGTGTAAAACATAAACCAAACGATGAAATTGGTTATTTCTTCATGTATAATGATCAACTCGATACTCCCTAGCCCCCAACAGCCTTTTTTTTCATAACACTTTAACCAGAGTGACGGGAGAGCGGCATTTCAGAAAACGTGCTTATCTCGGCGAGAAAAAGCGATTTCGGCAATAAAATTTAAAACGCGTGTAAAACATAAACCAAACGATGAAATTGGTTATTTCTTCATGTATAATGATCAACTCGATACTCCCTAGCCCCCAACAGCCTTTTTTTTCATAACACTTTAACCAGAGTGACGGGAGAGCGGCATTTCAGAAAACGTGCTTATCTCGGCGAGAAAAAGCGATTTCGGCAATAAAATTTAAAACGCGTGTAAAACATAAACCAAACGATGAAATTGGTTATTTCTTCATGTATAATGATCAACTCGATACTCCCTAGCCCCCAACAGCCTTTTTTTTCATAACACTTTAACCAGAGTGACGGGAGAGCGGCATTTCAGAAAACGTGCTTATCTCGGCGAGAAAAAGCGATTTCGGCAATAAAATTTAAAACGCGTGTAAAACATAAACCAAACGATGAAATTGGTTATTTCTTCATGTATAATGATCAACTCGATACTCCCTAGCCCCCAACAGCCTTTTTTTTCATAACACTTTAACCAGAGTGACGGGAGAGCGGCATTTCAGAAAACGTGCTTATCTCGGCGAGAAAAAGCGATTTCGGCAATAAAATTTAAAACGCGTGTAAAACCGGGCCGCCCGGTTCTTTTTTTGAACCAGCCCGGTTCTTTTTACACTTCCAGCTGGAGCTCACGAGCGGCTTTTTGGACAAGATCACGCCGTGTTAGGCTTCCAGAGCCCCGGCTAAGCAATTTTACCGGGCCGCCCGGTTCTTTTTTTTAACCAGCCCGGTTCTTTTTACACTTCCAGCTGGAGCTCACGAGCGGCTTTTTGGACAAGATCACGCCTGGTTAGGCTTCCAGAGCCCTGGCTAAGCAATTTTAACGGGCCGCCCGGTTCTTTTTTTTTAACAAGCCCGGTTCTTTTTGCACATCCAGCTGGAGCTCAGCAGCGGCTTTTTGGACAAGATCACGCCGTGTTAGGCTTCCAGAGCCCCGGCTAAGCAATTTTACCGGGTCGCCCGGTTCTTTTTTTTTAACCAGCCCGGTTCTTTTTACACTTCCAGCTGGAGCTCAGCAGCGGCTTTTTGCACAGTATCACGCCGGGTTAGGCTTCCAGGACCCCGGCTAAGCAATTTTACCGGGCCGCCCGGTTCTTTTTTTTAACCAGCCCGGTTCTTTTTACACTTCCAGCTGGAGCTCAGCAGCGACTTTTTGGACAAGATCACGCCGTGTTAGGCTTCCAGAGCCCCGGCTAAGCAATTTTAACGGGTCGCCCGGTTCTTTTTTTTAACCAGCCCGGTTCTTTTTACACTTCCAGCTGGAGCTCAGCAGCGGCTTTTTGGACAAGATCACGCCGTGTTAGGCTTCCAGAGCCCCGGCTAAGCAATTTTACCGGGTCGCCCGGTTCTTTTTTTTTAACCAGCCCGGTTCTTTTTACACTTCCAGCTGGAGCTCAGCAGCGGCTTTTTGCACAGTATCACGCCGGGTTATGCTTCCAGGACCCTGGCTAAGCAATTTTACCGGGCCGCCCGGTTCTTTTTTTTAACCAGCCCAGTTCTTTTTACACTTCCAGCTGGAGCTCAGCAGCGGCTTTTTGGACAAGATCACGCCGTGTTAGGCTTCCAGAGCCCCGGCTAAGCAATTTTACCGGGTCGCCCGGTTCTTTTTTTTAACCAGCCCGGTTCTTTTTACACTTCCAGCTGGAGCTCACCAGCGGCTTTTTGGACAAGATCACGCCGTGTTAGGCTTCCAGAGCCCCGGCTAAGCAATTTTACCGGGTCGCCCGGTTCTTTTTTTAACCAGCCCGGTTCTTTTTTAAACCAATCCGGTTCTTTTTACACTTCCAGCTGGAGCTCAGCAGCGTGTAAAACATAAACCAAACGATGAAATTGGTTATTTCTTCATGTATAATGATCAACTCGATACTCCCTAGCCCCCAACAGCCTTTTTTTTCATAACACTTTAACCAGAGTGACGGGAAAGCGGCATTTCAGAAAACGTGCTTATCTCGGCGAGAAAAAGCGATTTCGGCAATAAAATTTAAAACGCGTGTAAAACATAAACCAAACGATGAAATTGGTTATTTCTTCATATATAATGATCAACTCGATACTCACTAGCCCCCAACAGCCTTTTTTTTCATAACACTTTAACCAGAGTGACAGGAGAGCGGCATTTCAGAAAACGTGCTTATCTCGGCGAGAAAAAGCGATTTCGGCAATAAAATTTAAAACGCGTGTAAAACATAAACCAAACGATGAAATTGGTTATTTCTTCATGTATAATGATCAACTCGATACTCCCTAGCCCCCAACAGCCTTTTTTTTCATAACACTTTAACCAGAGTGACGGGAGAGCGGCATTTCAGAAAACGTGCTTATCTCGGCGAGAAAAAGCGATTTCGGCAATAAAATTTAAAACGCGTGTAAAACATAAACCAAACGATGAAATTGGTTATTTCTTCATGTATAATGATCAACTCGATACTCCCTAGCCCCCAACAGCCTTTTTTTTTCATAACACTTTAACCAGAGTGACGGGAGAGCGGCATTTCAGAAAACGTGCTTATCTCGGCGAGAAAAAGCGATTTCGGCAATAAAATTTAAAACGCGTGTAAAACATAAACCAAACGATGAAATTGGTTATTTCTTCATGTATAATGATCAACTCGATACTCCCTAGCCCCCAACAGCCTTTTTTTTCATAACACTTTAACAAGAGTGACGGGAGAGCGGCATTTCAGAAAACGTGCTTATCTCGGCGAGAAAAAGCGATTTCGGCAATAAAATTTAAAACGCGTGTAAAACATAAACCAAACGATGAAATTGGTTATTTCTTCATATATAATGATCAACTCGATACTCCCTAGCCCCCAACAGCCTTTTTTTTCATAACACTTTAACCAGAGTGACAGGAGAGCGGCATTTCAGAAAACGTGCTTATCTCGGCGAGAAAAAGCGATTTCGGCAATAAAATTTAAAACGCGTGTAAAACATAAACCAAACGATGAAATTGGTTATTTCTTCATGTATAATGATCAACTCGATACTCCCTAGCCCCCAACAGCCTTTTTTTTCATAACACTTTAACCAGAGTGACGGGATAGCGGCATTTCAGAAAACGTGCTTATCTCGGCGAGAAAAAGCGATTTCGGCAATAAAATTTAAAACGCGTGTAAAACATAAACCAAACGATGAAATTGGTTATTTCTTCATGTATAATGATCAACTCGATACTCCCTAGCCCCCAACAGCCTTTTTTTTCATAACACTTTAACCAGAGTGACGGGATAGCGGCATTTCAGAAAACGTGCTTATCTCGGCGAGAAAAAGCGATTTCGGCAATAAAATTTAAAACGCGTGTAAAACATAAACCAAACGATGAAATTGGTTATTTCTTCATGTATAATGATCAACTCGATACTCCCTAGCCCCCAACAGCCTTTTTTTTCATAACACTTTAACCAGAGTGACGGGAGAGTGGCATTTCAGAAAACGTGCTTATCTCGGCGAGAAAAAGCGATTTCGGCAATAAAATTTAAAACGCGTGTAAAACATAAACCAAACGATGAAATTGGTTATTTCTTCATGTATAATGATCAACTCGATACTCCCTAGCCCCCAACAGCCTTTTTTTTCATAACACTTTAACCAGAGTGACGGGAGAGCGGCATTTCAGAAAACGTGCTTATCTCGGCGAGAAAAAGCGATTTCGGCAATAAAATTTAAAACGCGTGTAAAACATAAACCAAACGATGAAATAGGTTATTTCTTCATGTATAATGATCAACTCGATACTCCCTAGCCCCCAACAGCCTTTTTTTTCATAACACTTTAACCAGAGTGACGGGAGAGCGGCATTTCAGAAAACGTGCTTATCTCGGCGAGAAAAAGCGATTTCGGCAATAAAATTTAAAACGCGTGTAAAACATAAACCAAACGATGAAATTGGTTATTTCTTCATGTATAATGATCAACTCGATACTCCCTAGCCCCCAACAGCCTTTTTTTTCATAACACTTTAACCAGAGTGACGGGAGAGCGGCATTTCAGAAAACGTGCTTATCTCGGCGAGAAAAAGCGATTTCGGCAATAAAATTTAAAACGCGTGTAAAACATAAACCAAACGATGAAATTGGTTATTTCTTCATGTATAATGATCAACTCGATACTCCCTAGCCCCCAACAGCCTTTTTTTTCATAACACTTTAACCAGAGTGACGGGAGAGCGGCATTTCAGAAAACGTGCTTATCTCGGCGAGAAAAAGCGATTTCGGCAATAAAATTTAAAACGCGTGTAAAACATAAACCAAACGATGAAATTGGTTATTTCTTCATGTATAATGATCAACTCGATACTCCCTAGCCCCCAACAGCCTTTTTTTTCATAACACTTTAACCAGAGTGACGGGAGAGCGGCATTTCAGAAAACGTGCTTATCTCGGCGAGAAAAAGCGATTTCGGCAATAAAATTTAAAACGCGTGTAAAACATAAACCAAACGATGAAATTGGTTATTTCTTCATGTATAATGATCAACTCGATACTCCCTAGCCCCCAACAGCCTTTTTTTTCATAACACTTTAACCAGAGTGACGGGAGAGCGGCATTTCAGAAAACGTGCTTATCTCGGCGAGAAAAAGCGATTTCGGCAATAAAATTTAAAACGCGTGTAAAACATAAACCAAACGATGAAATTGGTTATTTCTTCATGTATAATGATCAACTCGATACTCCCTAGCCTCCAACAGCCTTTTTTTTCATAACACTTTAACCAGAGTGACGGGAGAGCGGCATTTCAGAAAACGTGCTTATCTCGGCGAGAAAAAGCGATTTCGGCAATAAAATTTAAAACGCGTGTAAAACATAAACCAAAGGATGAAATTGGTTATTTCTTCATGTATAATGATCAACTCGATACTCCCTAGCCCCCAACAGCCTTTTTTTTCATAACACTTTAACCAGAGTGACGGGAGAGCGGCATTTCAGAAAACGTGCTTATCTCGGCGAGAAAAAGCGATTTCGGCAATAAAATTTAAAACGCGTGTAAAACATAAACCAAACGATGAAATTGGTTATTTCTTCATGTATAATGATCAACTCGATACTCCCTAGCCCCCAACAGCCTTTTTTTTCATAACACTTTAACCAGAGTGACGGGAGAGCGGCATTTCAGAAAACGTGCTTATCTCGGCGAGAAAAAGCGATTTCGGCAATAAAATTTAAAACGCGTGTAAAACATAAACCAAACGATGAAATTGGTTATTTCTTCATGTATAATGATCAACTCGATACTCCCTAGCCCCCAACAGCCTTTTTTTTCATAACACTTTAACCAGAGTGACGGGAGAGCGGCATTTCAGAAAACGTGCTTATCTCGGCGAGAAAAAGCGATTTCGGCAATAAAATTTAAAACGCGTGTAAAACATAAACCAAACGATGAAATTGGTTATTTCTTCATGTATAATGATCAACTCGATACTCCCTAGCCCCCAACAGCCTTTTTTTTCATAACACTTTAACCAGAGTGACGGGAGAGCGGCATTTCAGAAAACGTGCTTATCTCGGCGAGAAAAAGCGATTTCGGCAATAAAATTTAAAACGCGTGTAAAACATAAACCAAAGGATGAAATTGGTTATTTCTTCATGTATAATGATCAACTCGATACTCCCTAGCCCCCAACAGCCTTTTTTTTCATAACACTTTAACCAGGGTGACGGGAGAGTGGCATTTCAGAAAACGTGCTTATCTCGGCGAGAAAAAGCGATTTCGGCAATAAAATTTAAAACGCGTGTAAAACATAAACCAAACGATGAAATTGGTTATTTCTTCATGTATAATGATCAACTCGATACTCCCTAGCCCCCAACAGCCTTTTTTTTCATAACACTTTAACCAGAGTGACGGGAGAGCGGCATTTCAGAAAACGTGCTTATCTCGGCGAGAAAAAGCGATTTCGGCAATAAAATTTAAAACGCGTGTAAAACATAAACCAAACGATGAAATTGGTTATTTCTTCATGTATAATGATCAACTCGATACTCCCTAGCCCCCAACAGCCTTTTTTTTCATAACACTTTAACCAGAGTGACGGGAGACCGGCATTTCAGAAAACGTGCTTATCTCGGCGAGAAAAAGCGATTTCGGCAATAAAATTTAAAACGCGTGTAAAACATAAACCAAACGATGAAATTGGTTATTTCTTCATGTATAATGATCAACTCGATACTCCCTAGCCCCCAACAGCCTTTTTTTTCATAACACTTTAACCAGAGTGACGGGAGAGCGGCATTTCAGAAAACGTGCTTATCTCGGCGAGAAAAAGCGATTTCGGCAATAAAATTTAAAACGCGTGTAAAACATAAACCAAACGATGAAATTGGTTATTTCTTCATGTATAATGATCAACTCGATACTCCCTAGCCCCCAACAGCCTTTTTTTTCATAACACTTTAACCAGAGTGACGGGAGAGCGGCATTTCAGAAAACGTGCTTATCTCGGCGAGAAAAAGCGATTTCGGCAATAAAATTTAAAACGCGTGTAAAACATAAACCAAACGATGAAATTGGTTATTTCTTCATGTATAATGATCAACTCGATACTCCCTAGCCCCCAACAGCCTTTTTTTTTCATAACACTTTAACCAGAGTGACGGGAGAGCGGCATTTCAGAAAACGTGCTTATCTCGGCGAGAAAAAGCGATTTCGGCAATAAAATTTAAAACGCGTGTAAAACATAAACCAAACGATGAAATTGGTTATTTCTTCATGTATAATGATCAACTCGATACTCCCTAGCCCCCAACAGCCTTTTTTTTCATAACACTTTAACCAGAGTGACGGGAGAGCGGCATTTCAGAAAACGTGCTTATCTCGGCGAGAAAAAGCGATTTCGGCAATAAAATTTAAAACGCGTGTAAAACATAAACCAAACGATGAAATTGGTTATTTCTTCATGTATAATGATCAACTCGATACTCCCTAGCCCCCAACAGCCTTTTTTTTCATAACACTTTAACCAGAGTGACGGGAGAGCGGCATTTCAGAAAACGTGCTTATCTCGGCGAGAAAAAGCGATTTCGGCAATAAAATTTAAAACGCGTGTAAAACATAAACCAAACGATGAAATTGGTTATTTCTTCATGTATAATGATCAACTCGATACTCCCTAGCCCCCAACAGCCTTTTTTTTCATAACACTTTAACCAGAGTGACGGGAGAGCGGCATTTCAGAAAACGTGCTTATCTCGGCGAGAAAAAGCGATTTCGGCAATAAAATTTAAAACGCGTGTAAAACATAAACCAAACGATGAAATTGGTTATTTCTTCATGTATAATGATCAACTCGATACTCCCTAGCCCCCAACAGCCTTTTTTTTCATAACACTTTAACCAGAGTGACGGGAGAGCGGCATTTCAGAAAACGTGCTTATCTCGGCGAGAAAAAGCGATTTCGGCAATAAAATTTAAAACGCGTGTAAAACATAAACCAAACGATGAAATTGGTTATTTCTTCATGTATAATGATCAACTCGATACTCCCTAGCCCCCAACAGCCTTTTTTTCATAACACTTTAACCAGAGTGACGGGAGAGCGGCATTTCAGAAAACGTGCTTATCTCGGCGAGAAAAAGCGATTTCGGCAATAAAATTTAAAACGCGTGTAAAACCGGGCCGCCCGGTTCTTTTTTTGAACCAGCCCGGTTCTTTTTACACTTCCAGCTGGAGCTCACGAGCGGCTTTTTGGACAAGATCACGCCGTGTTAGGCTTCCAGAGCCCCGGCTAAGCAATTTTACCGGGCCGCCCGGTTCTTTTTTTTAACCAGCCCGGTTCTTTTTACACTTCCAGCTGGAGCTCACGAGCGGCTTTTTGGACAAGATCACGCCTGGTTAGGCTTCCAGAGCCCTGGCTAAGCAATTTTAACGGGCCGCCCGGTTCTTTTTTTTTAACAAGCCCGGTTCTTTTTGCACATCCAGCTGGAGCTCAGCAGCGGCTTTTTGGACAAGATCACGCCGTGTTAGGCTTCCAGAGCCCCGGCTAAGCAATTTTACCGGGTCGCCCGGTTCTTTTTTTTTAACCAGCCCGGTTCTTTTTACACTTCCAGCTGGAGCTCAGCAGCGGCTTTTTGCACAGTATCACGCCGGGTTAGGCTTCCAGGACCCCGGCTAAGCAATTTTACCGGGCCGCCCGGTTCTTTTTTTTAACCAGCCCGGTTCTTTTTACACTTCCAGCTGGAGCTCAGCAGCGACTTTTTGGACAAGATCACGCCGTGTTAGGCTTCCAGAGCCCCGGCTAAGCAATTTTAACGGGTCGCCCGGTTCTTTTTTTTAACCAGCCCGGTTCTTTTTACACTTCCAGCTGGAGCTCAGCAGCGGCTTTTTGGACAAGATCACGCCGTGTTAGGCTTCCAGAGCCCCGGCTAAGCAATTTTACCGGGTCGCCCGGTTCTTTTTTTAACCAGCCCGGTTCTTTTTTTAACCAGCCCGGTTCTTTTTACACTTCCAGCTGGAGCTCAGCAGCGGCTTTTTGCACAGTATCACGCCGGGTTATGCTTCCAGGACCCTGGCTAAGCAATTTTACCGGGCCGCCCGGTTCTTTTTTTTAACCAGCCCAGTTCTTTTTACACTTCCAGCTGGAGCTC
The DNA here is from genome assembly GCF_054491065.1 of Syngnathus leptorhynchus. Taxonomy (NCBI): domain Eukaryota; kingdom Metazoa; phylum Chordata; class Actinopteri; order Syngnathiformes; family Syngnathidae; genus Syngnathus; species Syngnathus leptorhynchus. The sequence continues at coordinate 11,075 of NW_028232089.1, read as the reverse complement.
AGCAGCGGCTTTTTGGACAAGATCACGCCGTGTTAGGCTTCCAGAGCCCCGGCTAAGCAATTTTACCGGGTCGCCCGGTTCTTTTTTTTTAACCAGCCCGGTTCTTTTTACACTTCCAGCTGGAGCTCAGCAGCGGCTTTTTGGACAAGATCACGCCGTGTTAGGCTTCCAGAGCCCCGGCTAAGCAATTTTACCGGGTCGCCCGGTTCTTTTTTTAACCAGCCCGGTCCTTTTTTAAACCAATCCGGTTCTTTTTACACTTCCAGCTGGAGCTCAGCAGCGTGTAAAACATAAACCAAACGATGAAATTGGTTATTTCTTCATGTATAATGATCAACTCGATACTCCCTAGCCCCCAACAGCCATTTTTTTCATAACACTTTAACCAGAGTGACGGGAAAGCGGCATTTCAGAAAACGTGCTTATCTCGGCGAGAAAAAGCGATTTCGGCAATAAAATTTAAAACGCGTCTAAAACATAAACCAAACGATGAAATTGGTTATTTCTTCATATATAATGATCAACTCGATACTCACTAGCCTCCAACAGCCTTTTTTTTCATAACACTTTAACCAGAGTGACAGGAGAGCGGCATTTCAGAAAACGTGCTTATCTCGGCGAGAAAAAGCGATTTCGGCAATAAAATTTAAAACGCGTGTAAAACATAAACCAAACGATGAAATTGGTTATTTCTTCATGTATAATGATCAACTCGATACTCCCTAGCCCCCAACAGCCTTTTTTTTCATAACACTTTAACCAGAGTGACGGGAGAGCGGCATTTCAGAAAACGTGCTTATCTCGGCGAGAAAAAGCGATTTCGGCAATAAAATTTAAAACGCGTGTAAAACATAAACCAAACGATGAAATTGGTTATTTCTTCATGTATAATGATCAACTCGATACTCCCTAGCCCCCAACAGCCTTTTTTTTCATAACACTTTAACCAGAGTGACGGGAGAGCGGCATTTCAGAAAACGTGCTTATCTCGGCGAGAAAAAGCGATTTCGGCAATAAAATTTAAAACGCGTGTAAAACATAAACCAAACGATGAAATTGGTTATTTCTTCATGTATAATGATCAACTCGATACTCCCTAGCCCCCAACAGCCTTTTTTTTCATAACACTTTAACCAGAGTGACGGGAGAGCGGCATTTCAGAAAAAGTGCTTATCTCGGCGAGAAAAAGCGATTTCGGCAATAAAATTTAAAACGCGTGTAAAACATAAACCAAACGATGAAATTGGTTATTTCTTCATGTATAATGATCAACTCGATACTCCCTAGCCCCCAACAGCCTTTTTTTTCATAACACTTTAACCAGAGTGACGGGAGAGCGGCATTTCAGAAAACGTGCTTATCTCGGCGAGAAAAAGCGATTTCGGCAATAAAATTTAAAACGCGTGTAAAACCGGGCCGCCCGGTTCTTTTTTTGAACCAGCCCGGTTCTTTTTACACTTCCAGCTGGAGCTCACGAGCGGCTTTTTGGACAAGATCACGCCGTGTTAGGCTTCCAGAGCCCCGGCTAAGCAATTTTACCGGGCCGCCCGGTTCTTTTTTTTAACCAGCCCGGTTCTTTTTACACTTCCAGCTGGAGCTCACGAGCGGCTTTTTGGACAAGATCACGCCTGGTTAGGCTTCCAGAGCCCTGGCTAAGCAATTTTAACGGGCCGCCCGGTTCTTTTTTTTTAACAAGCCCGGTTCTTTTTGCACATCCAGCTGGAGCTCAGCAGCGGCTTTTTGGACAAGATCACGCCGTGTTAGGCTTCCAGAGCCCCGGCTAAGCAATTTTACCGGGTCGCCCGGTTCTTTTTTTTTAACCAGCCCGGTTCTTTTTACACTTCCAGCTGGAGCTCAGCAGCGGCTTTTTGCACAGTATCACGCCGGGTTAGGCTTCCAGGACCCCGGCTAAGCAATTTTACCGGGCCGCCCGGTTCTTTTTTTTAACCAGCCCGGTTCTTTTTACACTTCCAGCTGGAGCTCAGCAGCGACTTTTTGGACAAGATCACGCCGTGTTAGGCTTCCAGAGCCCCGGCTAAGCAATTTTAACGGGTCGCCCGGTTCTTTTTTTTAACCAGCCCGGTTCTTTTTACACTTCCAGCTGGAGCTCAGCAGCGGCTTTTTGGACAAGATCACGCCGTGTTAGGCTTCCAGAGCCCCGGCTAAGCAATTTTACCGGGTCGCCCGGTTCTTTTTTTAACCAGCCCGGTTCTTTTTACACTTCCAGCTGGAGCTCAGCAGCGGCTTTTTGCACAGTATCACGCCGGGTTATGCTTCCAGGACCCTGGCTAAGCAATTTTACCGGGCCGCCCGGTTCTTTTTTTTAACCAGCCCAGTTCTTTTTACACTTCCAGCTGGAGCTCAGCAGCGGCTTTTTGGACAAGATCACGCCGTGTTAGGCTTCCAGAGCCCCGGCTAAGCAATTTTACCGGGTCGCCCGGTTCTTTTTTTTAACCAGCCCGGTTCTTTTTACACTTCCAGCTGGAGCTCACCAGCGGCTTTTTGGACAAGATCACGCCGTGTTAGGCTTCCAGAGCCCCGGCTAAGCAATTTTACCGGGTCGCCCGGTTCTTTTTTTAACCAGCCCGGTTCTTTTTTAAACCAATCCGGTTCTTTTTACACTTCCAGCTGGAGCTCAGCAGCGTGTAAAACATAAACCAAACGATGAAATTGGTTATTTCTTCATGTATAATGATCAACTCGATACTCCCTAGCCCCCAACAGCCTTTTTTTTCATAACACTTTAACCAGAGTGACGGGAAAGCGGCATTTCAGAAAACGTGCTTATCTCGGCGAGAAAAAGCGATTTCGGCAATAAAATTTAAAACGCGTGTAAAACATAAACCAAACGATGAAATTGGTTATTTCTTCATATATAATGATCAACTCGATACTCACTAGCCCCCAACAGCCTTTTTTTTCATAACACTTTAACCAGAGTGACAGGAGAGCGGCATTTCAGAAAACGTGCTTATCTCGGCGAGAAAAAGCGATTTCGGCAATAAAATTTAAAACGCGTGTAAAACATAAACCAAACGATGAAATTGGTTATTTCTTCATGTATAATGATCAACTCGATACTCCCTAGCCCCCAACAGCCTTTTTTTTCATAACACTTTAACCAGAGTGACGGGAGAGCGGCATTTCAGAAAACGTGCTTATCTCGGCGAGAAAAAGCGATTTCGGCAATAAAATTTAAAACGCGTGTAAAAACATAAACCAAACGATGAAATTGGTTATTTCTTCATGTATAATGATCAACTCGATACTCCCTAGCCCCCAACAGCCTTTTTTTTTCATAACACTTTAACCAGAGTGACGGGAGAGCGGCATTTCAGAAAACGTGCTTATCTCGGCGAGAAAAAGCGATTTCGGCAATAAAATTTAAAACGCGTGTAAAACATAAACCAAACGATGAAATTGGTTATTTCTTCATGTATAATGATCAACTCGATACTCCCTAGCCCCCAACAGCCTTTTTTTTCATAACACTTTAACAAGAGTGACGGGAGAGCGGCATTTCAGAAAACGTGCTTATCTCGGCGAGAAAAAGCGATTTCGGCAATAAAATTTAAAACGCGTGTAAAACATAAACCAAACGATGAAATTGGTTATTTCTTCATATATAATGATCAACTCGATACTCCCTAGCCCCCAACAGCCTTTTTTTTCATAACACTTTAACCAGAGTGACAGGAGAGCGGCATTTCAGAAAACGTGCTTATCTCGGCGAGAAAAAGCGATTTCGGCAATAAAATTTAAAACGCGTGTAAAACATAAACCAAACGATGAAATTGGTTATTTCTTCATGTATAATGATCAACTCGATACTCCCTAGCCCCCAACAGCCTTTTTTTTCATAACACTTTAACCAGAGTGACGGGATAGCGGCATTTCAGAAAACGTGCTTATCTCGGCGAGAAAAAGCGATTTCGGCAATAAAATTTAAAACGCGTGTAAAACATAAACCAAACGATGAAATTGGTTATTTCTTCATGTATAATGATCAACTCGATACTCCCTAGCCCCCAACAGCCTTTTTTTTCATAACACTTTAACCAGAGTGACGGGATAGCGGCATTTCAGAAAACGTGCTTATCTCGGCGAGAAAAAGCGATTTCGGCAATAAAATTTAAAACGCGTGTAAAACATAAACCAAACGATGAAATTGGTTATTTCTTCATGTATAATGATCAACTCGATACTCCCTAGCCCCCAACAGCCTTTTTTTTCATAACACTTTAACCAGAGTGACGGGAGAGTGGCATTTCAGAAAACGTGCTTATCTCGGCGAGAAAAAGCGATTTCGGCAATAAAATTTAAAACGCGTGTAAAACATAAACCAAACGATGAAATTGGTTATTTCTTCATGTATAATGATCAACTCGATACTCCCTAGCCCCCAACAGCCTTTTTTTTCATAACACTTTAACCAGAGTGACGGGAGAGCGGCATTTCAGAAAACGTGCTTATCTCGGCGAGAAAAAGCGATTTCGGCAATAAAATTTAAAACGCGTGTAAAACATAAACCAAACGATGAAATAGGTTATTTCTTCATGTATAATGATCAACTCGATACTCCCTAGCCCCCAACAGCCTTTTTTTTCATAACACTTTAACCAGAGTGACGGGAGAGCGGCATTTCAGAAAACGTGCTTATCTCGGCGAGAAAAAGCGATTTCGGCAATAAAATTTAAAACGCGTGTAAAACATAAACCAAACGATGAAATTGGTTATTTCTTCATGTATAATGATCAACTCGATACTCCCTAGCCCCCAACAGCCTTTTTTTTCATAACACTTTAACCAGAGTGACGGGAGAGCGGCATTTCAGAAAACGTGCTTATCTCGGCGAGAAAAAGCGATTTCGGCAATAAAATTTAAAACGCGTGTAAAACATAAACCAAACGATGAAATTGGTTATTTCTTCATGTATAATGATCAACTCGATACTCCCTAGCCCCCAACAGCCTTTTTTTTCATAACACTTTAACCAGAGTGACGGGAGAGCGGCATTTCAGAAAACGTGCTTATCTCGGCGAGAAAAAGCGATTTCGGCAATAAAATTTAAAACGCGTGTAAAACATAAACCAAACGATGAAATTGGTTATTTCTTCATGTATAATGATCAACTCGATACTCCCTAGCCCCCAACAGCCTTTTTTTTCATAACACTTTAACCAGAGTGACGGGAGAGCGGCATTTCAGAAAACGTGCTTATCTCGGCGAGAAAAAGCGATTTCGGCAATAAAATTTAAAACGCGTGTAAAACATAAACCAAACGATGAAATTGGTTATTTCTTCATGTATAATGATCAACTCGATACTCCCTAGCCCCCAACAGCCTTTTTTTTCATAACACTTTAACCAGAGTGACGGGAGAGCGGCATTTCAGAAAACGTGCTTATCTCGGCGAGAAAAAGCGATTTCGGCAATAAAATTTAAAACGCGTGTAAAACATAAACCAAACGATGAAATTGGTTATTTCTTCATGTATAATGATCAACTCGATACTCCCTAGCCCCCAACAGCCTTTTTTTTCATAACACTTTAACCAGAGTGACGGGAGAGCGGCATTTCAGAAAACGTGCTTATCTCGGCGAGAAAAAGCGATTTCGGCAATAAAATTTAAAACGCGTGTAAAACATAAACCAAACGATGAAATTGGTTATTTCTTCATGTATAATGATCAACTCGATACTCCCTAGCCCCCAACAGCCTTTTTTTTCATAACACTTTAACCAGAGTGACGGGAGAGCGGCATTTCAGAAAACGTGCTTATCTCGGCGAGAAAAAGCGATTTCGGCAATAAAATTTAAAACGCGTGTAAAACATAAACCAAACGATGAAATTGGTTATTTCTTCATGTATAATGATCAACTCGATACTCCCTAGCCCCCAACAGCCTTTTTTTTCATAACACTTTAACCAGAGTGACGGGAGAGCGGCATTTCAGAAAACGTGCTTATCTCGGCGAGAAAAAGCGATTTCGGCAATAAAATTTAAAACGCGTGTAAAACATAAACCAAACGATGAAATTGGTTATTTCTTCATGTATAATGATCAACTCGATACTCCCTAGCCCCCAACAGCCTTTTTTTTCATAACACTTTAACCAGAGTGACGGGAGAGCGGCATTTCAGAAAACGTGCTTATCTCGGCGAGAAAAAGCGATTTCGGCAATAAAATTTAAAACGCGTGTAAAACATAAACCAAACGATGAAATTGGTTATTTCTTCATGTATAATGATCAACTCGATACTCCCTAGCCTCCAACAGCCTTTTTTTTCATAACACTTTAACCAGAGTGACGGGAGAGCGGCATTTCAGAAAACGTGCTTATCTCGGCGAGAAAAAGCGATTTCGGCAATAAAATTTAAAACGCGTGTAAAACATAAACCAAACGATGAAATTGGTTATTTCTTCATGTATAATGATCAACTCGATACTCCCTAGCCCCCAACAGCCTTTTTTTTCATAACACTTTAACCAGAGTGACGGGAGAGCGGCATTTCAGAAAACGTGCTTATCTCGGCGAGAAAAAGCGATTTCGGCAATAAAATTTAAAACGCGTGTAAAACATAAACCAAACGATGAAATTGGTTATTTCTTCATGTATAATGATCAACTCGATACTCCCTAGCCCCCAACAGCCTTTTTTTTCATAACACTTTAACCAGAGTGACGGGAGAGCGGCATTTCAGAAAACGTGCTTATCTCGGCGAGAAAAAGCGATTTCGGCAATAAAATTTAAAACGCGTGTAAAACATAAACCAAACGATGAAATTGGTTATTTCTTCATGTATAATGATCAACTCGATACTCCCTAGCCCCCAACAGCCTTTTTTTTCATAACACTTTAACCAGAGTGACGGGAGAGCGGCATTTCAGAAAACGTGCTTATCTCGGCGAGAAAAAGCGATTTCGGCAATAAAATTTAAAACGCGTGTAAAACATAAACCAAACGATGAAATTGGTTATTTCTTCATGTATAATGATCAACTCGATACTCCCTAGCCCCCAACAGCCTTTTTTTTCATAACACTTTAACCAGAGTGACGGGAGAGCGGCATTTCAGAAAACGTGCTTATCTCGGCGAGAAAAAGCGATTTCGGCAATAAAATTTAAAACGCGTGTAAAACATAAACCAAAGGATGAAATTGGTTATTTCTTCATGTATAATGATCAACTCGATACTCCCTAGCCCCCAACAGCCTTTTTTTTCATAACACTTTAACCAGGGTGACGGGAGAGTGGCATTTCAGAAAACGTGCTTATCTCGGCGAGAAAAAGCGATTTCGGCAATAAAATTTAAAACGCGTGTAAAACATAAACCAAACGATGAAATTGGTTATTTCTTCATGTATAATGATCAACTCGATACTCCCTAGCCCCCAACAGCCTTTTTTTTCATAACACTTTAACCAGAGTGACGGGAGAGCGGCATTTCAGAAAACGTGCTTATCTCGGCGAGAAAAAGCGATTTCGGCAATAAAATTTAAAACGCGTGTAAAACATAAACCAAACGATGAAATTGGTTATTTCTTCATGTATAATGATCAACTCGATACTCCCTAGCCCCCAACAGCCTTTTTTTTCATAACACTTTAACCAGAGTGACGGGAGACCGGCATTTCAGAAAACGTGCTTATCTCGGCGAGAAAAAGCGATTTCGGCAATAAAATTTAAAACGCGTGTAAAACATAAACCAAACGATGAAATTGGTTATTTCTTCATGTATAATGATCAACTCGATACTCCCTAGCCCCCAACAGCCTTTTTTTTCATAACACTTTAACCAGAGTGACGGGAGAGCGGCATTTCAGAAAACGTGCTTATCTCGGCGAGAAAAAGCGATTTCGGCAATAAAATTTAAAACGCGTGTAAAACATAAACCAAACGATGAAATTGGTTATTTCTTCATGTATAATGATCAACTCGATACTCCCTAGCCCCCAACAGCCTTTTTTTTCATAACACTTTAACCAGAGTGACGGGAGAGCGGCATTTCAGAAAACGTGCTTATCTCGGCGAGAAAAAGCGATTTCGGCAATAAAATTTAAAACGCGTGTAAAACATAAACCAAACGATGAAATTGGTTATTTCTTCATGTATAATGATCAACTCGATACTCCCTAGCCCCCAACAGCCTTTTTTTTTCATAACACTTTAACCAGAGTGACGGGAGAGCGGCATTTCAGAAAACGTGCTTATCTCGGCGAGAAAAAGCGATTTCGGCAATAAAATTTAAAACGCGTGTAAAACATAAACCAAACGATGAAATTGGTTATTTCTTCATGTATAATGATCAACTCGATACTCCCTAGCCCCCAACAGCCTTTTTTTTCATAACACTTTAACCAGAGTGACGGGAGAGCGGCATTTCAGAAAACGTGCTTATCTCGGCGAGAAAAAGCGATTTCGGCAATAAAATTTAAAACGCGTGTAAAACATAAACCAAACGATGAAATTGGTTATTTCTTCATGTATAATGATCAACTCGATACTCCCTAGCCCCCAACAGCCTTTTTTTTCATAACACTTTAACCAGAGTGACGGGAGAGCGGCATTTCAGAAAACGTGCTTATCTCGGCGAGAAAAAGCGATTTCGGCAATAAAATTTAAAACGCGTGTAAAACATAAACCAAACGATGAAATTGGTTATTTCTTCATGTATAATGATCAACTCGATACTCCCTAGCCCCCAACAGCCTTTTTTTTCATAACACTTTAACCAGAGTGACAGGAGAGCGGCATTTCAGAAAACGTGCTTATCTCGGCGAGAAAAAGCGATTTCGGCAATAAAATTTAAAACGCGTGTAAAACATAAACCAAACGATGAAATTGGTTATTTCTTCATGTATAATGATCAACTCGATACTCCCTAGCCCCCAACAGCCTTTTTTTTCATAACACTTTAACCAGAGTGACGGGAGAGCGGCATTTCAGAAAACGTGCTTATCTCGGCGAGAAAAAGCGATTTCGGCAATAAAATTTAAAACGCGTGTAAAACATAAACCAAACGATGAAATTGGTTATTTCTTCATGTATAATGATCAACTCGATACTCCCTAGCCCCCAACAGCCTTTTTTTTCATAACACTTTAACCAGAGTGACGGGAGAGCGGCATTTCAGAAAACGTGCTTATCTCGGCGAGAAAAAGCGATTTCGGCAATAAAATTTAAAACGCGTGTAAAACATAAACCAAACGATGAAATTGGTTATTTCTTCATGTATAATGATCAACTCGATACTCCCTAGCCCCCAACAGCCTTTTTTTTCATAACACTTTAACCAGAGTGACGGGAGAGCGGCATTTCAGAAAACGTGCTTATCTCGGCGAGAAAAAGCGATTTCGGCAATAAAATTTAAAACGCGTGTAAAACATAAACCAAACGATGAAATTGGTTATTTCTTCATGTATAATGATCAACTCGATACTCCCTAGCCCCCAACAGCCTTTTTTTTCATAACACTTTAACCAGAGTGACGGGAGAGCGGCATTTCAGAAAACGTGCTTATCTCGGCGAGAAAAAGCGATTTCGGCAATAAAATTTAAAACGCGTGTAAAACATAAACCAAACGATGAAATTGGTTATTTCTTCATGTATAATGATCAACTCGATACTCCCTAGCCCCCAACAGCCTTTTTTTTCATAACACTTTAACCAGAGTGACGGGAGAGCGGCATTTCAGAAAACGTGCTTATCTCGGCGAGAAAAAGCGATTTCGGCAATAAAATTTAAAACGCGTCTAAAACATAAACCAAACGATGAAATTGGTTATTTCTTCATGTATAATGATCAACTCGATACTCCCTAGCCCCCAAGAGCCTTTTTTTTCATAACACTTTAACCAGAGTGACGGGAGAGCGGCATTTCAGAAAACGTGCTTATCTCGGCGAGAAAAAGCGATTTCGGCAATAAAATTTAAAACGCGTGTAAAACATAAACCAAACGATGAAATTGGTTATTTCTTCATGTATAATGATCAACTCGATACTCCCTAGCCCCCAACAGCCTTTTTTTTCATAACACTTTAACCAGAGTGACGGGAGAGCGGCATTTCAGAAAACGTGCTTATCTCGGCGAGAAAAAGCGATTTCGGCAATAAAATTTAAAACGCGTGTAAAACATAAACCAAACGATGAAATTGGTTATTTCTTCATGTATAATGATCAACTCGATACTCCCTAGCCCCCAACAGCCTTTTTTTTCATAACACTTTAACCAGAGTGACGGGAGAGTGGCATTTCAGAAAACGTGCTTATCTCGGCGAGAAAAAGCGATTTCGGCAATAAAATTTAAAACGCGTGTAAAACATAAACCAAACGATGAAATTGGTTATTTCTTCATGTATAATGATCAACTCGATACTCCCTAGCCCCCAACAGCCTTTTTTTTCATAACACTTTAACCAGAGTGACGGGAGAGCGGCATTTCAGAAAACGTGCTTATCTCGGCGAGAAAAAGCGATTCCGGCAATAAAATTTAAAACGCGTTTAAAACATAAACCAAACGATGAAATTGGTTATTTCTTCATGTATAATGATCAACTCGATACTCCCTAGCCCCCAACAGCCTTTTTTTTCATAACACTTTAACCAGAGTGACGGGAGAGCGGCATTTCAGAAAACGTGCTTATCTCGGCGAGAAAAAGCAATTTCGGCAATAAAATTTAAAACGCGTGTAAAACATAAACCAAACGATGAAATTGGTTATTTCTTCATGTATAATGATCAACTCGATACTCCCTAGCCCCCAACAGCCTTTTTTTTCATAACACTTTAACCAGAGTGACGGGAGAGCGGCATTTCAGAAAACGTGCTTATCTCGGCGAGAAAAAGCGATTTCGGCAATAAAATTTAAAACGCGTGTAAAACATAAACCAAACGATGAAATTGGTTATTTCTTCATGTATAATGATCAACTCGATACTCCCTAGCCCCCAACAGCCTTTTTTTTCATAACACTTTAACCAGAGTGACGGGAGAGCGGCATTTCAGAAAACGTGCTTATCTCGGCGAGAAAAAGCGATTTCGGCAATAAAATTTAAAACGCGTGTAAAACATAAA